>NC_041361.1:15911310-15923810 GCF_900634415.1 Cottoperca gobio
CTTGCCGAACTTGAACTCCGATAAATCCACCTCTTCATCGTCCTCAGGCAGAGGAAGAGCCTCGTCTAGATCCTCCTCGTCTAGCTCCCGATGCGTCCGCTCCAGGTCCTGCAGAGGAGAAAACCTCCAGACTGAAACTGTGGTGCTTTTTAATGTTTTCAAATGAGACTCAAATAATTATCTGACCTCTAAAACAATGTCAAAACAATGCACCACCATAGTCCTGTAAATGCAGTATGGTTATTAATTCAAATAAACGGACGAGAGAGGAGTGTGGAGGCCGTGGATTCATAAAGAGAACTGGATACAATATTGGAGGCTATTTAAGAGATCGTACTGGAAAGATGATTTACCTAAAAAAAACAAAAAGATATTTGCTGATTTACAGATGTCTCTTTCCCAATGTAAGTCTAAGGGGAGAAGTCTTTTTGCATCCAATGACATCACGTGACGGACCCGTAAATTGTAATTACATAGTTTGGCCAAAATTGTCTTCAAAGCCTGCCGCTGTTCCTGATGGCTTAGTGGAGGCCAACAGTCTCACACAGCTCCTAAACCACAGCCACCTTAGAGTGATCAAATCAAATCTGTAGGAAATGATGGATTCTAACCTACACACACACACTTGCATATATTTGTATGTATATTTGACTTTCAGTGTCACTTTTGAGGTCTATTTAGTTCAAACAGAGAGCAGCTTGCTCGTCTCAGTTCGTCTCAGTTTGTATATTTTTTTAATGTGTCTTCACATTTGCTTATTCCTCTGTGTTTACGCTTACACGTCCGTCCTCTCTCTTTCCTTGGTTTTTGCTCTCTTCTGTTAATTGCATTTATTCGCCTGTCCTCCTGAGGCGACATACCACTGATAGGAATTTCAATTAAAGTGCAGAGGAGATGGTTGAGGGGTGTTTTATAAGTTCACTCTGCAGTGAGAGGGAAACTACTTTCAATCCCCTGCTGGTGCCCTGGATTCTTCTCATTCCATTATGTGGGAAAAAATGTTAAAAAGTATTTTCTGTTCCGTTTCCCATTTTGATATATCTTCTATGATTTACACAGATGCCTCAAATCTCCACAGAGACTGACTCCTTGTGATAAGTAGAGGTTTCACATTCAATTCTCTTTTCTTTGTGTTTATCTTTTTCAACATGATGTTTCAATGATCGATTCAACCAATAAACTAGTAAACCCATAGACTGGTGAGACTTCAGATTGGTAGATATTAATTCATAATGTTGCAGCGTCAGATTTAATTCAGAGAGCAGGTACAGCAGGAGGGGAAACACCTTAAAATGGATTTCCATTTGTGTGTGCGTGTGTCTGCAGGCATAAATATGTATAAATGTGTGGAGCAGCATGCTAAGCAGGGTAATTCTTTCCCTGAGACCTTCCCTCTCTCCTCTGTCCTGCATATCACTGCTTTTTTCCTTTGATCATTTTCACACCAGCCTCCGTTTGTCAGAATTTGGCTGCTTTCATTTCAGTGTCTGAGTCGACCGAGGAGGCGCCTGAAGTCAGTCAGCCAGCGAGGTTTTCAGACAGCCAGTCAGGTAGTCAGCTGGCCATTCATCCACTCAGACAGGCAGCCAGTCATTAAGGTAGCAAAGTAATCATCCAGTCTGTGCTGTAATTCATCAGTAACGGAAATGTAATTGCTGCCTGGATTATTATGTTCTGTAGCAACGATTTTCCAGAGTTGGATGCATCCATGCATTGCATGCAACTGGTAGACAGGTGGTCATCATTTCTTTCAAAACCTATGCCGTTGCAAATTAATTGTTTGTAAAGTAATTTCTAAAGGTCACGCCAGCCATTAGGCATTATAGACCGGAGGATTCAAAATATTTGAATACACCATTTTGAAAAATCGTTAAACTTTGGAGCGCTATTTAGTCCCTTCCTGACAAGATAGCATGACATGATACCAGTAGGCCTTTTCACCCTAGCTTAATATGATGATACACATTTTTTTGTCAAGAAATTTGGACTGCTCTCATTCATATAATTCAATAAGTAAATTGTTGTACATGATCCCATTCAGGGGTCAACCATAGACCTTAGCATAGGGCTGGATAGGGCTGCCTAGTACAGTATTATCTGCATAGCACAAATGGTGTAAGCTACAGTATGCGTGTGAAATGATGACCGAGCCTATTTATTTAGCTTGTTTAGGCTAATCACATCATGGATCGTCACAATTTAAATAAATCGGCCTAACACTATGGTCATCTGTCCCTGTGTAAGATTGCAAAATGTTGGATAGCGAGTCAACTTTGGATGCTAATCAGTATATTATTAAATCCTTTAGCAAGGTAGACACAACCACCTACATTGTAGGGACGTCTCTTTTTTAAGCTAAGTCAGCTAGCAAGGTGGTTAGTCAGTCAACGATCTTCTGACCAGTTAGCTAAATCCTTACTAAGCTAGTCGGTAACTTAGTCAGTCAATGAGCTAGCAAGATAATGAGACAACCAGCCAAGACCAGTCAAGTGTTACATACTACCGTAGGTCTGTCAACCAGCAGGTTAGTGAGTCATGGCGGCCTCTCAGAAAGCATACCATAAGCAAACAAGTAATTCAGTCAGACGGACAGCCAGCAAGTCAGCCAGACACAAAATTCAATTTCTGTTCTCGCATTTTCTGTCTTGGAGACTTGATTTGACTGGGAGGAGAGTTGATGAGACATTATACATCTCAATCAGTGTCTGCTGCTGCTGCTGCTCCTGCTCCTGCTCCTGTGTATGCACACGCGCGTGTGTGTGTGTGTGTGTGTGTGTGTGTGTGTGTGTGTGTGTGTGTGTGTGTGTGTGTGTGTGTGTGTGAGAGAGAGAGAGAGAGGTTGTTTATGTAGCCCATTGCATGTGATTGCATAGGTGCAGGCATTTGTGTGTGTATGTGTTTGTATGGTTCATAATGAACAGCCTGCTACGCACTGAGTTGTTGATGGCAACTGCTGAAAACACTGCAAGCCTGTTCTCACACAGAGAGGTAAATGTAGACAGGTGTGTGTGTGTGTGTGTGTGTGTGTGTGTGTGTGTGTGTGTGTGTGTGTGTTTTTGCGTGTGTGCCCGTGCGTAGACAGACACCTGGGTATGATAGAATACAGTTAGTGCTCTAAGTCTTCAGTCTCACTGGCTGTAAATCAAACAGCAACCATCAAGCACCTGGTGAGATGGGCCTACAATGCATCCCACTGAAAGTGATTTAAATAAGAAATGATATTGTAGCCGTGGTGACACTGAAGACAATATGCTTCATTCATCCACTGTTCTCAAGAAGAAATTTCATCTTAAAACCCACTTACGCATTTTTCACACTACTTTATTGTCAGATCAAGTCTGAAACATTTATTGCATCACAGCAGCCCCATGTGCAACATCTACATAGACAAATATTCAAGACAAGAAACAAGGAAACAGACATTTAACATAACATTACAATCACTGAAGACAATATGTTCATGTCCCTCCACTGCAGAAGCTTTGTTTTGAGTCCAGTGCTCCACCCTCTTTGGACTTTCATTTGGAATTCTTGACTTGATTCTCTCAACCTTTCTTTTCAAATGTCTGTCTTTACACATGACCTGCAGTATCATGCCCTTTTATGTAGGCTGGCGGGGTGTTTATTTGCTAATTAGTATCAACTGGCACGCTATTTCAATTAACGAAGACATGGGATTTATTATTATGAGAACACAGATACGAAACATTCTACAGTTCAAGAACATGAATCTGAAGAAAACTTTTCTTAGGACCTTTCTCAAGAACAAACAATCAATTTTATTCTTTTCTGTTCTATTCTATAAGAAAAAAGACAGACAGACAGTATACTCTATCCACTACCATTTTTTAATTGCGCTTGAAGCCATTTAGAGCGAGTGTGTCAGTATTTTAGGGGAGGGGTGGATATCAATTTCACATTTGGGAACAAAATTCATTATTAAGCCTTGTAGGAAGTGTCTCCATTTAAATCCAGGTCAGTGTTTGTGGCCTTTATATAGCATCATGTGGTATCATTACAAATTAATTTGCAGCAAAGCCTCTTACACTGCACTGCACGTGCTCTTAGTACAGTAGTGTAGAAATGTACGTGTGCATAAATGTGTGTACAATACATGGGGGTATTAAGACTAGTGTGTGTGTGGCGTGAATATGCACGAGTGTTACAGGAAATGACGCAGCCGTGCTGATTTTTTGTTACTCCCTGCTTACATAACAAAGCTTTATCTTTACCAAGTGCTTACATACTGTAATAATGCATTGCACAATATATATTTTCCACTACTGGTTATAACTTTGCATCTCTAAGTTCGTCATCTGATGTAGTCGAGGACCTGGCTTAGACATGTATGCACATAATTTAGGAGAGGATAACTCAACTGTTATAGACTAATATGACCCCAAGGAACAACTTGGGATGTGTGCCAAATTCACTATATAGGGCGAACAGCCCGAAAATGACCACACCCTTTTTAAAATGACCACACCCTTTTTAAAATGACCACGCCTCTTTTTCATCGGAAGTGCTGCTTCCTCATAGCTGTGCTATGAGGAAGGTCCCCTTAAAGAAGATTGATCCGCCCGTCAAGACATTCCATGACTTCGCTATTGCCTTGACATCTATGGTCGCTAAAGCTGGGCACAACTGTGATGAGATCCACATCGTTTTCGACACTTACAGAGAGGAAAAACCGCTTTCCAGGCATTCTATGTTGAATGGCTCATCACCAATTACCAAGGCATCAAACCTCTATACCTTGGTATATCACCACAGGCATAGATTGTATCAGCTGGCTGTGCTTCTCCATTCCCTCGGCTCAACTGCACACACGAGGAAGCTGATGATAGGATGATGTTCCATGTGCAGGACATTCTAAATCACCGGACAGGACCTACATCACTGACGCTGTCATCAGGTGACACAGATGTCTTTGTGTGCCTGTTATACCACATCACAGTCAATTGGAGAGATCTTGGCCTCCAAGAGCTCTGGCTCATTCGCAACTCAGAAGTGAAAAGATCAATATTATCACTCCACGATATCTGCATAATGCTGGGAGCTCACAAAGTGTCTCCCAGCACTTCATGCGCTGACTGGGTGCGATACAGCCAGCAAGATATTGACTAAACTTGCAGCCCTGAATGCTGTCCGCAAACCAGGAAATTCCTCTCTGATCCTGCATTTCGACTGTCCAAAGCTAACAGAAACCGCAATGCAGATGGCAGAAACATTCTTGGTCAAGTGTCTCAAACCATCTACAGACCTGGATACGTTTGACGACCTGCGTATTGCTGCATTTGATAGCAGTGGCCTCAAGATGGACTTTGAGAGAACCACTTGCACATCAACTAATGCAAGGAAAAATATCCATAGAAGCTATTACCAACAGCAGCTGTGGGTCCAAGCCCCATTTAGAGACACCACCTTGATTGTGAATGCCGAGTCTTATGGTTTTGTAAGAAGGGGCAGCTTATTAGTCCCTGAGATTGTGATCTCAAAAGCCAAAGGCCTGCCAGATCCCTGTACATGCGGCTAATGTGCGCGCAAGAACGGGTGTCCCTGCCGGGTAGCTGGGATCCATTGCTGCAAGTACTGCAAATGCAAGGGAGGTAATTGTTGTAAAAACCCTATCACTGATTGAAAACTGCTCATCATCCTCATACATGGACTCTGTTGTGTTACTCTTCATGTTCCTGACCTTTGTTTAGATGACACATAAACTGTAATAATGTGGTGTTAAAAGTTGTATTGTTGGCCTGCTGATCTTTGAAACATTTAAGCTCTCTAGATACACTGCTGGCTACTAGCCCCTTTCGGGGCTGTAGGTATATGGCCGCCCTCCGTATCTTCATCTAGCTAATGCTAATCCTGTAGATACGGAGAGCGGCCGTATACCTATAGTCCCGAAAGGGGCTATGCTGGCTACTAAAGTAATAAGTTTTGGTTTGTATTTTTTACTTTAAGTTAACATTCCATTGATAATTGTATGATTGAAAATAAAATGTCTTTATATTAATTAAATGCTGGCGTTCTTTCTTTAGAAGAAATCCCTTGTATTGTTAAAATTTCAAATTGTCCGTTCAACTCTAGTGGATGACACAAATGTTCTAACTTTGCTCTAAGCCCGGAAAGTTTAAGATAATAAATATATATGGCAATTCCTGTATGTAGGTCGTTGTATGGTAATAAGTTGAACTAACAGTTTTTAGCCATTTTCTCTTAAAATATCAAATTATAAATTTGACACTCTTCTACGACACCCCCTAAACATGTCATGGCTATTCTGAACATTTTGAGCACCTTAGAAAATCTGTAGCTCCTACGGTTTAGAAGATACAGCTATGTCGAAGCAGCACTTCCGATGAAAAAGAGGTGTGGCCATTAAAAAAAGGGTGTGGTCATGTTTGGGCTGTTTGCCCTGTATAGTGAATTTGGCACACATCCCAAGTTGTTCCTTGGGGTCATATTAGTCTATAACAGTTGAGTTATCCTCTCCTAAATAATGTGCATACATGTCTAAGCCAGGTCCTCGACTAATGGATACTATCATCAAAAGCTCCATGATATGGAAACTTTGAGACCATAAGGGTCTAAGCTCCAAGCTGTTTCATATACCATAATTAGGACTGTAACAGTTGCAAAAATCAAAGTTACACTTTATGTTTTATCAGCATGAAAAGATATGCTTAAATTAGTAATGGTGGGTCAATCTTGAAAGTATTCACGCTGTGATGCTGGCTTCCTATCATACACCGCATTATCACCACAAACTGTAAAGGAAGAGATTATGTACTTTTGAGCTTGAATATGTGGAACAGACACAGCTGTTATATAAAGTTAGCTTAAGCAAGAAGAATCAAACACCAAAGCGACATGCTCGAGATCACAGTATCACTGTAAGATTTATCTATATTATTGTGATGCTGTTTTTGGCATTGAGTGTTTTTTTTTGCCTTTCAATGAAGAGAATTCAGTATTTTTCAGTATCAGATTGAAACAGATATTTCTGCAAAGGGAGAAGGTAGGAGGGCATTATCATCTCCTGCATGATAGATCTGTCAAATTGTGCCACGGAAAGCTGAGACGACACAGGTTTAACGCTGAGAGCTTGATTTCATTGATTTCTTTTTTGAACGCGTACATCGGTGAATAATTAAAGCCCTGCAGCTCCACAATAACAGTCTCTGAATGACAAGCACTTGACTCTTTTTCCTTTTCGTCCTCCGTCTTCCGTATGTATGGCAAAACACCAGAAAACACATGGTGTGGTATAGTACAGAATAAACTAATCACTCAGAAAAAAGCTTGCTGAACTGCCCACTCACTCCTTAAAACAGTGACAAGCACTAGTGACAATATGTGTGCGTGGGCATGCATATTTTCTTTGTCAAGTTCCACTGCTCCATTTTCCGACTTCCATGACTCATCTTCCTGTCACAATTTTCTTCTGCAAGGACCCAGTTTCCCCATGGGCATCAATAAAGATTGACTTTTCATTCAAAATATACTGTATGCAAAATGTGTGCATGCAATTGCTTAAGTGTAGGGCCTATGTGTATGTATTGCCTCCACTTGTCTATGCAGTCAGTAGGCTCTATGTTTGCATGTACCCAATAGACCCGGTGCCCATAGTAACAGCCATTAGCAGTGTGTGTGTTGTGTTGAAGCATCTGATGGAGGAGCGAGGAGGAGAAAAGTCTATCAGCTCTGACCCAGGTGAAACCAGTAAACAGAGCTGGGCTGGCTTTACGTGTTTGCAGCATCCAGTAGCCTAATATGAACATCACAAATATTACACGCAATCAACAAAAGGAAATACAAGAGACAGTTAATATATCTGTGATTACAGAGTGAAAACTAAGGAAAGAGGTCAGAACAGTCTGAGTGAGCAGAGATATGAGATATGATTCAGAAAGTGACCTCCTGATGTACTTGTTCAGAAGATGAGTTTCCTGCCTGAGCTGAGGAGTGACTCTGCTGTTCTCAGACGAATGGGAAGGTCACTGAACGTCAGAGAGGGAATAGACTCAGTCCTGCAATTAGCTTAAGGTAGGAAGGGAGGGCGAGCATGCTGGGATTTAAGCTCCACCAACAGTTTGTAACAGTAGTTGTGGAAACACGGATACACTACACTTTCACTGCCTAAACATGTTAAACCCAGGGACAAGCTGTGGTAGCTAATGCTACAACATTACAACATGCTAACCATCTGTTAATTATGTATCTGTTAATTTGTCAATGCTAGTTCAAATTAGCCGAGTTAACTCTCTGTTGGTATCTAGCTAATCTGCTGACCTTCCAAGATCACAAATGTCACAGGCAGGAATGCAGGAAAAATAAAATGTTCTATTGAGGTTAATTTGCAAATCTGTCACCCCCAAACTAAATGTGCACAACTCTGAAGAGCTGAGAGACAGAGAATGAAGAAAGGGAAAGAAACAAGAGGGAAGACAAAGAGAGGACAGAAAATAATGAGAGGCGAGGTGAAGAGAAAGGAGAAAGAGAGGGGAGGCAGATGGAAATAAATGGGCTGTACAAAAGCAATTCTGTCAACAGCCCAGAGTGGGAAGAAATGGAGGCAGAGGAGGAATAGAGCAGGAGGAGGAAATGAATGTTTAGTTTGGGTCCACCAATAAACTAAATAGACTTGTTTCGCTGCAAGTCTGGAGATGGGATAAGGAATGTACTCTGCTAGGGGGAACAAGATCAGGTAAATCCTACCCAAACCTCTGTGTGCTCTGCGTACCAACTGGCAGAGAAGATTACTGAGGCTAACATCAATAAAAACTGAAGGCACCTCCTCTGGGCATTTTCTGGCATTGCAAATGAAAAACTGCAGTCAGGCTGCAGCCTTGATCCTTCTCCTTCTCAGCGCAAGAATTGATCTAATCAAACATTTTTCCAAATTGGTTTATTAGTCCACCCATCAATTACAGTATAGCGCTCCATGAAATTCAATATACAATATATAATCTCAAAATGCAGTCACTTAAATGATAACTTGAAGTCCAAAAATGTCCACCATAGTGAAACTATTATTTAAAACTCCAGTCTATGAAAAAGTCCCACTGTCTTACTGTGGAGACCGGGGGAAGACAATGTGACAAACATCATCCCATTTTCCCCTTTCTACCACCTCCCCTCTCTCTTCATCTGTCTTTGTCTTTGTCACTTACGTATGATTGGCAGGCACGCTTCATCCCTCTCTTCCAAAATCA
Source organism: Cottoperca gobio (assembly GCF_900634415.1). Classification (NCBI taxonomy): domain Eukaryota; kingdom Metazoa; phylum Chordata; class Actinopteri; order Perciformes; family Bovichtidae; genus Cottoperca; species Cottoperca gobio. The sequence goes on from NC_041361.1 coordinate 15,920,529, forward strand.
GACAGTAAATTGAGGGTTATAATGGGACTGGGTGAAATCACTTTGACTGAACAAGCATGTGTATTTGGTCATTAAAGGCTGGGTTGCGACAGTGATGAATGTCCCCAGTGCAACGCAGAGGCGAAGTGTGTAAACACACAGAGAAAAGGACTGTTCCTATTATTTGGGCTGTCACCTACGTCAGCCTCAGTTTCTCACAACAATTAGTGGTGGTGTATTCCTGAAAACAAGCATCCCCAGCTCATTATGTGTTTCCTTCTTATCTCTTATTCCCTCTATTGTTTTCTTTCCTGTATCTGTCCATTGTCTATTTCATCCTCATATTACTCTGTCTTACATTGATCATCGTGACCCTGAATACTGGAGGGGTATTTTTTAGTTTTGACTAGAATTGGACCATTATGAGGTCTGAAAGATAACGCGATGATCTATGGGCCAGACTGTTTTTTAGGGATAACAATGTTAAAATGTTAAAGATTTGGACATGTTATGTATTCTTAAAAGGAGGCAAAAAGAAGTGTTAGACGGACCAAAGGTTATGGGGAAAAAAAGATTAGTAGGCTACAGTAACAACAAAACAGGATTCAAAAAAGTATAGAATAGCTAGTATAGTTAGTTACATTGCCCCTCATGCCAGGAACAAAGTGTCACCATAGAAAGATCAACAGGAAGTCCACAAAGGAAGTGCGACACAGCAATTAGTCTCGTAGACACACACATAGTCCGAGAGATTAAAAGTGAAAAGAGTAAAATATATAACGGATGGCAGTAAATTACCAATTAGGCCTATACTTCAAATTAAGCCAATTCTGCTGCTTGTGCTTCTCGTTTTTCTTTTTCAACCTCCTTTCCCATCATCACTTCCCCTGTCAGCTTTAAGTCCCTTATCCCGTCTACTTCAACATCTGTGCCGGGTGACTCAGTGAAGCTTTGAGGTTTCTGTTGAGTCACCCCTATCCCCTTCACACACACACACACAGACACAGACACACACACACACACACACACACACACACACACACACACACACACACACACACACACACACACACACCACACAGCAACTCACACTCACAGAGTTGCACACGTTGTACAGCTGTGTGTGTGTTTTTGATTTTCTTTTGCCTGCACATTAGCGACTATCGACTATTTTTGTTTGTTTCACAGACATCACTCTGGCCCTACAAAGCCAACTGTTGGCCTTTACTGGACCCATTTTAAATGACTGTCAACACTGTTAAACACTGCAGGAATTTAATTTAACATTTGGAAATATTTAGAAATCATTATATATGAGTAAATACAGAATGTGTAGTGTTACAGTCTCTGGTTTTGACCTACAAGAGTGTTTTTGACTGGTAGACTTTGTATAAGAAAGACAAACAGGGTCCGCTTCCCTTTTTTAGAACGGGAATACAAATGTCGAAGAAGGCGACATTCAACAAATGAAAAAATAAAACATTGGGGGAGCGAGGCCATGGTCAGTGCCGACTGAAAAGATAATCGAGAGTCGGAGGCAGAGAGGCAATGAAGAGAGGAGCGATGGAGCAAAGAGAGGGGGGTGTGATGGAGAAAAAGAAAAGTTTACAGAGGAAGATTACTTCGGACAAAGATGATTAGTATTAGAAAAAGTAGAAACATAGAGAGAGAGATTGTGTCACGGCCAGACAGTCCACACCTTTCAGTCGAAGGAGACTGGAGCATTGTAACACTGGAGTTCAGTAAATCAACATTTCCAGTTTCTGTGTGTCGAAACCATTTAAAGTTGGCAGCCTGAACTCATACAATCACTGTCAGTATGGAATAGAATAACGTTTAATAGAATAGAAAAGTGGCTTTATGTGTGACTTCAACAGTGGAGATCACAGTCTGCACAAACAGTCAATACTGGTTTCTTTCAACCATGTACTGTAGGGGATCTTTCTCTAACCTTAACCAGGTAGTTTTGGTTTCATGAACTGAAACAGGCAGATCTGACATACTCAAATGAGCCATTTAAAGCACAAGAAAAATACTTTTTTCATCATAGAATAGAAACAGTTTCCTTGCCAGGATATCCTATCCTATTGTGGGATGCATACGTGTCAATACATGACACTGTACATGAGATCACTGTACGACAATAGTGAAGTCAACACATTTGGGGGACTTACAGGCATCTGACAAATTAACAGATAAACAGGGAACCTAAAACTGCAACAACAATCTGTAACACATTTTTTTTTTCTTCAGTCAAATCAGTTGTGATTTCCTTTCAAAGATAAAAACAGTGTACACAAGAAGAAAACGTCTCTTTCATCTGATTACAGTCATCAAGAGTTATGTTACAGTTGTATTAGAGGTTTAGTTAGCAGCAGGGTCAACATTTGCAATAAGTAAATACAATTTAAATTTTAAATATTCATACAGAAAACAATAACATGATCATGCTGTGAAATAGGTTTCATACATACTGAAATACAGTACACACTCATGTCCACACACGTTTGTGTTTAATGCAAAGGAAAAATAACTTTTTGTACCGATTTGCTTCCCCTCAGGTGTGTTTGTGTCTCCTGCATGAATATTGTCTATGTGTGTGTGTGTGTGTATGTGTGTGTGTGTGTGTATGTGTGTGTGTGTGTGTGTGTTATTTATTTGCCTGAAGTGTGTGTGTGCATGACGCCTTTGACACACAGTAGAAGTGTGTATGTACGTGCTTGGTCCTGTTATTTTCCACTTCAATTTGTTGATGCCTGTGGATGTTCAGGGGTCCTACCACACCTTTCAGCACCAGCAGTGAATAAATCAGTAATTATTTTGCTGTTTTTTAATAGTGTTTCAGCTGCTGGTTCTCTGGCTATGATAATATAATTAGATGTGTTAGAATGCAGTGACAATTACGAGGCTGAATTCTCCTGTAGAGCTCATTTATTTAATAATGCATTCAATAAAATAAGATATTTTTTCACATTTAATATTGGGATGGCATCAACCAACGCTGCTTATTATATATTATTTACTCTGCAGAAAAACATTTCACTGCCATAATTGCATTCAGCAATACATTTGTATGTAAAGTTTGAATGAACACTGACACAAACTGTTTAAACTACTGTTTGTATACTTGCAAAAATAACAAGTCAACCTGTCTTAGTTGTGGGTAGTTCACACTTATAAATAAATATATTATAGATATAAAACTCCTCTTAGTTACTGTGGGTATGCCTGTCAAGCTCTTCTGTCCCGCACAGTATAATGAGGTTTACAATAACAATAGTGGCAGATTTATAACTCAGAATC
>NC_041361.1:15928810-16066310 GCF_900634415.1 Cottoperca gobio
TCATCTTATAAGCACATCATGAGAACCTTCCTCCAGTTGTTCTACAGCTGTGTGTTGAGGGTCGAACACCCCGTTCTGTATAGAATCACACATCATTATTGTATTTAATCGATGGCACTCTCTGTCCTGGTAATCTAATAAGCACTGCCAGCATCCATATCTTGTTACGTTCTGACGCCCTTTGCATCAGATAACATTAAGAAGACTAAACCAGGAGAGTGGCACCAATTATCAGCCAAAGACGAGGATCACAGAGAGATTATAGTCCCTGTATCTGATTCAGGAGGGGTGGCCTTTAGGAAACGTGGCTTTCAGGCTATTAATTGACCTTTTGTGGTCTAATGGTGAGTCATTGTAGATTATAGTATCATATGATAGGGCTTTACATGATCTCTAACTATCCTCACATACAGTTAGATATTTGTAAGCAGCTGTTAATACTCTATTTAAGATATTTGTAAAGACTTCTCTCCTACCACGTTTCAAGGTGGTTTTAAAGTCCTTCCTCAGTGTTTCTCTAAGTTTATTTGAATACCTATCTAGGGTCTAAATACGTTGAATAATGTATATAACATGTAACAGTTGATTTGGTGATCCCGCCATGTTCTTGGACACAGAATACAAAAAGTATAGTATAACAGATTTCACTTGACAAATCATCAAACGCATCAAAACGTCTTTGGAATTGAATAATTTGACACAGGGCCTCGATACGTTCGAAACGAGCATCGCTCCACTCATCACATGTAGGTGCAAGCGTACTGGAAATCATCATTGATGAAAAGAGTAATGCTTGCATATGACTCTCAATCACAAATTCAGTCAAGTCATATCAACAGTCGGATCTTTATTGCCCACTAAACAAGTCTGTTTTAAATAATGGGGAAAAAAGTATTTAAAAAAGATTCACTATTCTACAAGGTTCTCGCCAGCTGAGAGGATGAATCCCCCGGACTGTTCTCTAGCGCCACCATCACGCTTATGGTTTTGCGTGAAATGGTTGGATTCCCATGAAACGTGTTAGAGATGTTTATGTTCGTCACAGGATAAATTGTAATAACTTTTGTGATCTGTTAACCTTTTATCTGGCACCTTCATGAGGTCAGAATTTCAATTTCAAATACTAAACTGGAAGGTTTGCACCACTGCCAAGGTCATTTCCATGAATGAAAAGTAACGCTTGTATCCACCCTGTGATTCGGATCCGCTCCAAAATATAATAGGTTCTTCCTTGACCCATGATTGACCCTTCCACCAAGTTTAATTAAAAACATGCCAGTGGTTTCTTCCGTAAACATGCAGCCAAACAGACAAACAAACTAGTTATGAAATCATTTTACTTAAAAATACTTCTATTTTTGAGACTAGAATCATAAGTTTTTTAGAGATTACTGTAAAATAAATTACAGCATTTTTCTTTCTAAAATGGAATAAGTAGCATTTTGCAATGAAACAGATGAACCCCTTTTCATTTGATGTTTGCGTGTGTGATGTGTTGCCGTTGTCAGTCTAGCACCTTAAAAGGATAAACCCTGAGTGTTGCAGCTCTTATGAATATGGATGAGGGGTATTGAAACACCCACACACGCTATGTATTTGCAACTCATTTATATGAGTTATTCAATCGTTGAGAAAGTACACCTGGTGAGAGATGCTGGAAACTCACTGCGGTGTCTCATATCTGAATACTGGACGTAAACAATGTGTTTGGAAGGATTGCAGGATGTCACTTTATCCAGATGTTCTGCAATTGTGAAAACAGTTTTAACAATCAAACATGGCCTCGAAATGTTTTCTGCAGCTGTTCAATAGTCCGCCCCACTCTACAGTCACACAATATAAATCATTAAACACACAGTAACATCTTCCCCTGTTGTGATATTCAGGCATATACGATAATAAAAGGTCAACAGGCTAACTAGCTTCATATAATTAGTTCTCCCCTGTCTTAACCTTTTGCTTTGCTTCACCCCGATGTTAAATATTAATGCAACATTAAGACATAACGCTAAAATTGAACTTTAACTCGTTGATTGTCTTTATTTCCGGAGATTAGGTTGAATTAGGTAGATTATTTCTGCCTCCAGAGCAGCTCATGCTCGGTGTAAAAAGCATTTTGGTTTGAAATTGTGCTGTGTGTTAAAGGTTATAGGCAAGGAATCAATGGAGAACCTCTAATCAGCATTTTAAAGTCATAATTAGGTTTGACCATAAACTGCAGTGAATTTAGAATATCTTGCAAGAACTTTGCCTAAATTAAATCTAAAACTTTATTGCAAAACAATGCTCTACTTTTTCTGTATTGTTGTCGACTTAATTACACGATTTGCGTCAACTGAGATTCATCTGCTTTCTGACTCAGAGATTTAAAAGCTATTAGCAGCCTCTGGTCGTGCAAACTGATGCATCAATCACACCCTTTACACCGCTTTTGCTTCATTTTTTTTAATTCAGCAACACACAGAAGCGTGAACCTTGATGCAAATATGTTGATAAAAGTGACTCTATAAGCTTTTAGTGAGAGGAATGTAATGCATGCCATTTTGTGAAAGCTTTTATCTAAAGTGCCTTCAGTGGGCGGCACAGTGGAAATGGAAACTTTAACTCCGTCTGTCTAATGACAACAAAGTAACAAGTAACTGGGCGGACATGAGAAACATGTATTTCCTCATTACTTTATAATTTAAAAAGATATAGAAGAACAAAATCTACTTTTTATTTCCAAATAAAGCTTCATTTTCTAATGCCACAAACACTTTGAGTTTTGTTTATTCAAATGAAAAGTGCGCTTATAAATACAATGTATTATTATTATTATAAACACCTTCTGTGTACCAGACAATGTTCACACTGGATTTGCAGTAAATCGGAATGAAAGAGATAAAATCATGGGTGCATTGTGAGACGATTGGCCGAGAGCAGAGACAAAAACAGACAATTGTTTTAACGAAAAAGTAGTGATATATATGCTCATTATATCACAGTTGAGGGCCGTGGTTCCCCCTTAATTGTGATATAATGACCATATATCACGGTCTGAAGTGAGCTATTGCTTTTATAAAACGGCAATATGAAAGAAAACTACACACTCCAATTTAAATAGTTTTTATTATTAAATAATGATGTTCAAAATAAAATAGTCCCTCCGTTGCCTTCTGCACAAAACATAATGCTAACAGCTAGCGCGGTGTTCTGTTCGTTTCGTTTTTTTTCCATTTGGTTTACCTGCTCTTCACGTAGCTCTGCATGTCGTCTTTTAGGGGCTTTTTTCTCTGGAGATAGGCACTGATCGATCCACTCCTCCAGAGTAGAGAACATTGTACTATACAGATTGCATAAATGAACGGTCCCTTGTATTGGCGCATGCGCGACCGGAACCCGGAACCAGATTGAACTGTAAACACGTCTGTGTTTCAGACTGTATAGTACGTGTTTGATTATTGTCATTTCACGCTGATATTATTTATAATAAAAGCAACCGAACAAATGGAACTCTGTTCTTATTTACATAGTAAAGCTTTGTAAGTTTGTTTCTTAACAGACGTAATTTAACAGCTGTAACGGTTGTAGTTCTTTCTCAGACGGAGGATACTGACTTCTTGTGAAAAGTAACTACAATTCTACCCGTGATATACGCTCATTATATCAAGGCTAAGAACCAATCAGATTGCTTGATTTGACATGTCCGTTTTATAAATACATATATACTATAGCTCATGTAATTGTATTTATGAGCCACTACACTTACAGTTAATGCCAATGAACAAAACAAAACAAGCTAGAAACGCATTCAGAGAGCGCTGACCTCTGCCAAGGCCAATCTGCTCTAATGTCGGTACACCTTCCCACCTAGTTTCAGAACAGTTGGGACAGTGGTTTTTCCGTAAATCTTTATTGGCAGAGGCAACAATATAGAAAAGATTATGAATGTTTGATGATATTTCTTGTACCTGAATCCATCTATCTATTGTCTCTCAGCCGTTTGTCATCTTAGCCTTCTGGCAGCACGCCTTCCTCCCTGTAGCGTGTTTGTTGTTCAACAGACTACGTACTAATTTTAGACTCAGCATGCACGTAGGGCTGCTGATAGAAATGTGTGTGTGTGTGTGTGTGTGTGTGTGTGTGTGTGTGTGTGTGTGTGTGTGTGTGTGTGTGTGTGTGTGTGTGTGGGTGTGTGTGTGTGTGTGTGTGTGTGTGTGCTGGATTAATTAGTTTCCCGGAGAAATCTGCAGATTGTGCTTTTTCTGTTCCCTCCTTTCATATCTCATCTCCTGTCTGTCACACATTCTATTTATGCTTCTCTGTGCTCAGTAACACACATACACAGAGTGGCTTCCTGTGACCATTTTAAAGTTTTGCTTAACATTTATCTTTATTATTATTACATTTATCTTTATTATAACTGAGTGTGCAGTTAAGGGAGCAACCATGAGGAAGTCACAAGAGGGTTATAATATTTAGATTTTATTAAGGGTAATCTTAGGATATTTAACACAAGAAGCAACGGAATGGTTTGATCACTGGTCTCTAGGCCTCTGAGTAAAAATGTAAAAAGAATATTAGGTTTTTACATCTGAAATGCTGCCAAAAACCAATAAGTAGAAGGTAAGAGTGTTAACTTTTGTTGAGGAATTGGATCATCTGCATGTGATGGATTTACACTCGGCTGAGTTTCACACAGAAAAAAACTTCAGGAAATGTGGTGTGGGTTAGAATTACTACCGTCATAACCCCGGCTCTAGGCCATGACAAACAAACGGTAAGGACACGAAATGCCAAAATATATGAGTGATTTATTTACAACCAGGACATAAGCTGCGAAGCAAGTTATGAAAACAAAAGACAACGCCAAAACAATGGGGTTTCGCCCAGGTGCTCCAGATCTGACCGAATACTGTCATCAGCTCCACTGACCCCTTGAACAGAATCAACACAGTGACTGACACAAGACAGGTTAAGCAGGGGCCGTCACACTACTTCATTAATGTTATGGTTATCATCATCAAGGTTACAACTATAAGCACGGATATAAGGTTAAGGAACGACCGTGTTAATGAAAATAAACTAACATTGACTGTTGGTAGGAAAGTCTTTTTGACCGATCCAATTCAACCCAGTCTCATTCACATCTTGTCACATGCGGACGCTTGGTCAGGTCACTGGGGAGCCCTACGCGTCAAACTACAATGCTCCACTGTGGTTGCAGTTTTAAACACAGGATTAACATTGTGAATTCAAACAAAACTACTTGGGTAGGTTAAGTAGAGTAGAGGTGGTATGGGTGAAAATAAGTATGTTTGTCTCAAACTAACTTACTCTTACACAGTACACGGACATTAGTCTCCCTATCCTGAGCAGATACGGAAACCAAATTAAATCCATTTTCATTGAACGTTTTGAAGGTATATTCAATATGAAAAACATCACGCAGACAGCATTACATTTCTTTCATAACACATTTGCTGTTCCAAATAGTTAGTGTGTAAACGTCCTTTCTGGGAGATGTGGGTGAATTCATTATTGTATTTGGAGAATGAATGTCATCCTGTTTGTGAAGTTCGTGCTATGTCTTGTTGTCAGTTGTGCCATATTTGTCACAGTTGTCCCCTTCAATCTCTCACTGTTTGTTTTGCGCTGTGACTTCTCAAACTATGTGTGAATGAATTAGAAAGACAGAAAAGGTGTTACAGTGCAGCAAAACAGTAGAGAAACCAACAGAGACAGTCACAGCGAGAGGAAGTGAGAGAAGAAACCAGCCGAATGCAGAGAAAAAAAACCCTGTGAGGAAGTGATGGAACAAGGTTTAGAAAAACAAAGCAGAGGTGACAGACAGGTACACGGATATAGACAGATTTATGATGATACGAGCGAAGACGTCAGCACCTTATCACTGCCGCCTGGTATGGAGAACATTCCAGCCCATTTCACGTTTGAGCTATTGCATTACTTCATCACGGCTAATTTAACCTCACAGTTGTAGGTCACCCACACACACACACACACACACACACACACACACACACACACACACACACACACACACACACACACACACACACACACACACACACACACACACACACACACACACACACACACACAAGGGAAGCATCATTGTCATTACCAGCACTTCACATGATCTGTGCTAATGCCTTATGCTCACAGACTTACACCTGGGAACATTCAAGGAAATAATCACTTTCAGTTTATGTTGTTTTTATTATTAGTTGTTGTTGTTAGAATATAAGAATAAAGCTCATTGAGGATATTGTACATAAACACGAGCAATCTCATGAAGGAAAAAATAACATAAACTTTTTTGAAGCCATGAACCACATCCTACAGTGTTCATGAGTGAAGCGTCTCAGGTGTCATCACGCTGCACATTTGATAAAAGGTGTTTGTGATGACATCTGAGCCTGAAGTCTGTAAAATGCAGCTGTACGAACATCTATACTCGCACACAGACATTTCCAGTCCCAACATTAGTTTATAAAATGTTATTTTAATTTTTTACTGTCTGTCTAATTCAATAGTTCAGAAAATAGTTGCCAAACTGAAACCCACAGCGTGATGAGTGCACCCACCTCAACCGTGTGTGTTTGTGGCCCCAATGCTGGCTCCTATTCTGGATAGCAGTCCTGCTGATTATAATAATAATAATAATAATAATAATAATAATAATAACGCTAATGACACAGGTTACAGAAATGACACTTTAGTAATTACCTCTTACATTTCTCGCTTACAACGTAATATATTTGTCACCCTAATGGCAGTTTCCCTCCAGAGGAATGGAACCGGTCGCAAATACAGACTAAAAACAATGACGGTTTTCTCTGTAATGACGCACGCGACCGCCTTGATCTAAATGAGAGGATATATTTTTATCACCGCAGACGGAGGATAATGATGATAATTCAGACGACACCTAGAACTGAGATAAATATAGTGGCTGGTGTCAGCTCATCACCGCGCCATTGTCTCTCGCTCTTCTTGTTGTTTGAGTCACAACCTCTGCCCAAGTTTTAATGTAATGTTTCAGAACAAACTTATCTTTATATAAAAGGCCTTACAGTGCATTGAGATTTCACGGAAGAACAAGGCAGGATGAGTTAATTTAAAAAAAAATATTTAACTAAACCACAATCTTACCTCCAAACAGCGGAAACAAAGCCTTCACGTTCCACAAAGATCTGATCATCATATTATAAATCACTACCTAAATGGCTCCTGAGGAAGTTCTAACCAAGCTGAAACCAAGCCAAATGTATCACAGCTCCACAAAGGAGCCGGCCTGTTCCACTGCACATCATTATTGGCAAACTCTTTCACACAGTTTGAACTGTCTGGAAGCTTAATTGAGATGCAGAAACAGTGGCTTAGGTGAAATAATACGGCAGACTGAAAAAACAGTCACAAATAACACACTGTATTAGTCATCCGCGGGGTGTCGCTGCCAGTGAGAATTTAAAGTGATTGTCTGAATCCTGACATGCAATTAAGTTTCATTTTAAGTGGTGAAAGTAATCACCTCACAACTTTGCTGAAATGTGAGGAAAGCATTTTTTGAAAAGCACTGTTTGAAAAATCCTTTTCCCCCTCTTCTCCAAGCTAACTACAGAGCGCACACTTTTTTCTTTCTGTCCATCATCCTCCATCTTTTTCTTCTTCACTCATTCGAGGCATTTTAGGTCCATATATTTGTTCCTTTCTTGTGTCTTTCTAACACCCTCTACCTTTTATCCACCTCCTCTTTTCTGTCTGCCTCATACTTTCTCCATCTGCTCGTCTTCAGTTTCTTCTCTCTCGCTCTCTCTCTCTCTCTCTCTCTCTCTCTCTCTCTCTCTCTCTCTCTCTCTCTCTCTCTCTCTCTCTCTCTCTCTCTCTCTCTGCGGTAGAGGAGGCAGTTTGTCATGCATGGCTGTCCGTGAGCGAGCGGCGAATCAAAAGCCCCAGCGTCGGCATAAACCTCCGCCAGGCAGCAGAAATCCTATTTGAAAGCCTCCAGATGCAGCTCAGTGGAGATACACACACACACACACACACACACACACACACACACACACACACACACACACACACACACACACACACACACAGTACACTTATGAACAAATCTAGATATGTGTGCATGCTGTATGTAGATTCCCATATGTGTGCACAGACACACAATGCATGCACATGCACATTGTATCAGCACACAGCACAATGCAGTCTACACTTTGTACGGACTCACACTCGCTGTAAAGGAGAAACCAGAAGATTCTTCCTCACCGCAACCACAAGCCATATGTCATTGTTCTGCACTGACAGAGCTCAATGACAAGATTAATTTGGTTAGTTAGTTAAAAGTGATTAATGTGGTTGATTACCGATCCAACAAAAACATGCAACTTTGGCATCAGCACAAAGTCCATCCATCTTAATTTTCCCATCTTGAAAAGGCCACCAGTGTTTAGCTCTTTGCTGCAAAGTCTTTCTGTAATGCCTTCCTTTTTTCAGCCGGGTAAAGTATAATGAACATTTGTTTTGTACTGTACATGACAATCTAGCACACAACATGAAGAAGGGACATTTTGCACTGACCTTGATTCCCCATTGCCTTAAGACAGGTGAATTTGCTCTAGCTACTATCATTTACTGTTAACAATTGGGCTCCTGTGTTGCCCACCTATTCTCCCCACTTTGACAAATCTTTAGCTAAATGTTTTGTGAGAAATCAGCAAAATCATGAGAAGGCTGCCTCAGCCAACCATCTTCTGTTGTATAAAACGATAAGCTCCTACCTATAGTATGTGGAGCAAAGTCTGTATGTGCAGTCTGTATTCAAGTGTCATTTTTAATGATGTTTAACTAAAGTGCTTTTTACATGCATGCTGCAGAGGATGGTCGACTTTAAATAGTCTTTACACAGTTTATTAGGACACGTTTGATCGTCACCAGACTCCCTCTGACTGTGAGTGACTCCAGTAGGACTAACACCTCTAACCCTCCTTTGTTACTGCCCCGTTCTTTCAAATTAGTCACACAGAATCACTTTCTTCGTCTTCTTTAGTAATCCCCACTCCACTTGACTTCTTCTTCTATTCCCCCTTTGTCGTCCCCAGCCTCTTAACTATTTCTTTTGGGGGGCTATCCTATTACCTCTGATTTTTCTTCCTATCATTCCTTCCGGACACCTTCATACTTTCCCTCTACTTGTCTCACTCCTGGCCGTTTTCACACCTTGACAGGCGAACACGACTGTCGCCACGGAAACTGGGTCCTCTACGGTGGATGTCACTGTATGTCTATAATGTGTTGCTGTATGTTTCCATGTGTGAAGCTCTTTGGGCATGTTGGGACGTCATGGCAAAGAGGTTCAGCAGGGGACACGTGCTGCACATGCAAACAAACATAGCTCAGTCTGTATTGTTTACTCCTGCCTGGTCAATGAGTCTGTTGTTTTGAGATATTATGCATATGAATGACAATTCTTAGAAATTATTACTTTCCAGGGATACCTCAAAAGCTGCAGAACATAAATTAAAACGTAAATCTAAACAACAGCAGAGCAGATCATCGCTTCCTGCTTTCACCGCCGCCAAGTTAGGCTATGTTTTCGGTTTGATTTGTTGGTTTGTTTCTCTTTTGGTTTGTTTGTCTTTTGCATGGGCCAAAGAAGAACACAATACACTTTGGAGCGTAATTGAATCACAGGGAGGATACACACATTATTTCTCACTTATGGAAACAGCCTCGACAGAGGTCTGAAATCTCTGCATGCCCTTTAGTTAGAGTAATATATTTCTTTATTTATTCATGTTTTATTTATACTTATATAATAGTAGGCCTCTGTGCAATAACGATTGGCTCGTGGAGAGCATCAGATGTACCTTTATTCACATGTATTGCATCAATATGAACAATTCTGCCCACACATTGAATTTAAAAAGATTATGGCATAAGCTTAGCAAGCAGCTGATTTCTGCTGAACATATCAACAGATAGCCTGACTGTGGTTCCATGCCAAGAGACTAATGAAGTTCATGTACGGCGTGAAAAAAAATCAGTGTGGTAGGCTAATGGCTAACATGGCACCAGACCCATCACATCACTTTGTAAGTGGTTAGCTAATGGCCAACTGCTTGTAAAAAGTGACTTAATTCACCTATTTATGGTCAGCTACGGCTTTTAATGCAATGGGATGTGTGAAGCAAAACACAAACGCCTTTAACTGCAGTCAGCAAGCTCTACATTTGCTTTCTTTTTTATTATCTATGCATGATAATTGTGTCCTGATATTACTACATAAAGACTATAAATAACTTCAGTTTATTCTTCGTTTCCTTACCAACTCCTTCTGCACTGGAGTGGGGGGGGGGCCGACCCTGAGTCTGAAAAGCCAAGACGGATTGCATTAGATTTGTGATCCGGCGTACAGAGATGCATATATGTGGCTTACTGTGAATGTGTCTTAAATTTAATTTAGATTTTATCCGGATATGAGTCAACTGTGAATATAGGTTTTGATGAAACTGCAACTCCTGTATTTCATTGTATTCTTTGCAAATGAGATTGTTTAGAGAAGCGCTATGATTTAAAAACAAAAGCTGGACTCACACACTTGCTTTGTTTCCCACCGGGGCTTTTTGAGTTGAAAGTGACACAGGTGCTTTGGAGAGAAAAATGCGCCAAATGGCATGTTTTTCTGCTTGTGGATATTTAGTGCCAGCGAGGGAAAACATTACAGCACTATACACACTAATATACATACAGTCCTCTTTGTTGTAGTGGAACATATTTCCCACTAAAGAGCGGATATAGGTTATGGGAAATTGTGTCACTGTACGGCCAGTTGAGGATAATCTCTCAATTTAGCCCAGCAGAGGTATCATAGTGATAGCTGCCCTATATACTGTGTGCTGTATGTCTGTGTGGCCTGTGCCTGTTCCACGTATCTAACCTGGCACGGGTTAAAGCCCAGCTCGCCTGGCAGAGGAAGCGACTGGAGAGACAGAAATAGAGCAAGAAAACAAAAGGAGTGCAAGTAAAACCTTACTGAAATAAGTCACAGCGTGAGATTTTAAATACTGGAGAAGGTTCATATTATTAAAGAAAGAATGATTTTGGTTTAAATAGCTTTATAACAATTTCACCCTGAGATGAACTTGGATTTTTATCATTTGCTTTTGACTATTCCTTTACATATATAATAACATATTATTAAAATAATACTGTGATAATATATTTTTTAAATGTGTCCACATTGGCAATCATAAACTTTTTCTATTCCATTCATCGTTAATGTAGTTTTTCCTTTTGTTTTCCTTTCTAAAGTCTAGTCGCCGGACACTTCTTGCGACTGCCAACTGTGTTTATTGGATTGCATCAGTTCACCTTTCGAAACCTTTTACTTCTATTTATAGTGAGGAGGAGAGTCTGTAGCACAGCACTGCTAGAAATGTACTTAGACACTCAGTATTTGTCATTATGATGTTTGATCAGATATCTCAGGGAGTTTCTCTGCTGTCTTTTTAAAAGAAGGCTTTTCTCTTCCCCTGTTTTACCTCCTTCTACTCCCTCTCCTCACCTTTAATATATGCCCTCATGTGTCTTTATCACCCCCCTCCCTCTTTTTACCACCTCTTATCTTCCTGCCCATATAAACAATTCTCTCTCTCTCTCTCTCTCTCTCTCTCTCTCTCTCTCTCTCTCTCTCTCTCTCTCTCTCTCTCTCTCTCTCTCTCTCTCTCTCTCTCTCTCTCTTACTGACTCGTCTTCTGAGGTGTGCAGCAGAAACGGGGAGGGAATCGGAATTATCTTTTTGCATGTACGGTGAGGATCAGGTCTATTCTGGGGAAGTAGGGTGATATAGGGGAGGAAGTAGAGGAGAAAACTGTAGGGTTGAGGACTCTCTCTCCACATGCATTAACCATGAGAGAAGAGCAGCTGAGGCTCCAGGCAAGCAGCACACACCTGGACACACATGCACACATATATTCTACACATCAGCATTAACACACACACGCGCATACATGCACACTTATATAAACATGCAACCATCCAGACACAAGCATATTTTAGTCAGCTCACATTCACCCATGTGCACATGCATGCGCGCACACACAGAGTGCAGCTGCTGGCCCAGGAGTTCAGGCGCAGGCATTTATAATGAGTTGCTTTAAATGATTAATGCCTGTTGCTGGCACTCACAGATGCCAGCGGATGGACAGACAGAGAGCACCTACGCTTAGAGAAACTAATTGAAAAAAGAGAAGAGAAGGGTTAGATGCAACCATTTCACATAACCTGGTGTCACTTGATTCAGTGTCCATTCAACAATTGCTCAATGTGTCTTTAAGTATTCCTTTTAATAATATCAATATTTTATTATATTGAAGGTCTTGTCTGTTTACAAAGAAAATTGGAATATGTGATGACCTCACCATAAACTGTATAAAGAACATCACCGCAAAGTCACCCATTGGTTTTTAGACTTCTATTTTGAAGCTTTGAGTTCGGCATTTTGGACTTCGCCATCTTGGTTTTTGGGATACAGCAGTGACACGAGAGGGTGGAGCTGAAAAAGACACTGAAAAAGGGTTTAAATTGTAAGACGAAAACACAGACACCCAAAATGGAAAATGCCCGTGGTAACGACTTGTCAATCACAAGGTAGCCAAGCTCTAAAGCATATCCTGCCTTATCGTCTATTTTACTCTAAATGAGGAAATGAACACCATGTTGAAGATCACTTGTAGCGATTGAGACCATATCAGGAACATGTTTATTGAGGTAATGAAGTGAGAAGTAGGGTCATTGCTTCATAGACTTCCATACAATCAGACTTCTTGTTGCAACCAGAGGAGTCGCCCCCTGCTGGCCATTAAAAAGAATGTGAGTTCCGCATTGGCTTCTCTTTTCAGACCCAGAGGTTGCCCCTTAGACCCCACCTTATTAACCCTTGATGTTGTCATTCTTGTCTATAGGTATGTTTCCAACAAATCTGGGGTCAATGAAATCTTCCAAATCAAACGCCGATCAAAACAGTTACACATCAGTGTTGAAATCAATCAAGTTTAATGGTGTTTAAATGCTTTGATTAAAGTTTGGCTCAAACAGTCAATGCACCAACAACTTGGTTAGGGTTTGGTAAAGATCTCTTTTGGGTCGACATGACGACTTCAGTGTCATGGTTAAGATACTAGCCAATTGGTTTGGGAATGATCGTGATCATGTTTAAGAAAAAACAACTAACAGTGGTGTCTTGGTCAAGTCCTATTTTTTGAGTCATAATTTCTACAGCCGCTATCGGCTTTGTTGCTTTAACATAAACAGGTGCTGTTATTGAACATTTTCTGAGATGACTGATGCTGTCGTGTCTTGTCATATCAGTCAGTCGACCACCTGTCAGCTAAGAGAAGTCGTTTGAGGACACAGTCTTTAGACTCTTCCGCTCCGTCACTTATCTCTCACACACATATTTGGTCATCCTCCCCCATCCGAAACAGACTCAAACACACGCAGACGCCACTGATGTCCACCCCTATCACACATGCACACACAGGAGGGAGGAATATGTTGGAGAAAAAGAGAAGAGAAGGAGGGAGAGCGGTGGTTGATGGAGAGGGAGAGACTGGCCGTAGGAGGTTTTTAAAATGCTGACTGGGTGCTGTCCCTGTGTGATACGATTGTTTGAGGTGGAGGTTATACAACTCATTCACACTCTTATACCTCCGCAAACAGGTCTGCGCTGTCGGGCTGGCTTCCTGGGTGGATAGATGTCTTATCGGCCTCTGCCTCTTGGAAGACTGCAGACACCCTTTGGTGTAATGTCCTCAATATTGTGTCTGCCTCATGGGGTTGCTCGAGTCATCCATGGAATCTAATCAAAGCAGAAAATGAAATGTTTAATCAATTAATCAAACTCCGTTAGGACGTCACTCTTCCCCAATCAGTCAATCCCCATTGCTCCCTGGCTGCTGTCCTATGAGCTGCCCACTGCTCCTAGTACTAGACTCCTGGTACTAGGATGGGTTAAAAGCAGAGAACAAATATTCACTGTGTGCTGTGTGCTCTGCATGTGTGACCATTAAAAAGAGGGTTTCATCCCTCCAAATCTTAGATGTATAATGTTGAACTGATGAGCAGGTACAGGTAAACTCTAATTTGGCTTTTCACAACATAAGTAAGATAAAATAACATGTTTTTATGTCTTCTGCTACATAATACATATATGCTCTGTAAATCACAAACTTATATTTTACATTTTTTTATTTCATGATAGTGCCCCCCCCCCTAAATTATTTGGATTGAATCCATCCAAATAGATGGAGGCCTTATTTCTATACGGCCAATCACATCTTACATAAAGCAGTAATGTCAGGCAGACAGTCAGACAATGAACACACGTCTTGTCTTGCGCCTTAGCTTGTTGAACAAGCGACCACTCAAACATTCACTGTGGAAAAGTACACTGCTAACGTCAGTTTGCCTGCTAGAGAGCTAATTAGCTGCTCAGCTACAGCACATTACACCGCAAGTACATAAATATACCTTCAAATGTCACTTTAGTCCGGTTCGATGCAGTACCACGAATAATACCTTGAGGGGCTGATGTCTTTACTTTGTCTCTCCTTCCCTACGGTGTTACCGTCACCCTGGCAGCCTTCCAGTTGCTGTCAATCAAACGCAGACACACACCTCCAGCCGAGTTAAAAAAAGGAAAATTTCTGATATTTCACCAAATACCTTTTTTCTTCCTTTTAAAGGTCAAGTGGGTTTTAGAGGGAGCAGAAATTGAATATGGGATTGCTTGGGATTAGTCTTCCATGGAGTCCGCCATGTTGCACCGCCATGTTTCTACAGTAGCCCAGAACGGACAAAGCAAACACTGGTTCTGGTGAGTGCCTTTCATGTTTTTACGCTACCTGAAGGCCACCGTAGTTCTCTGACTGGAGGGGTTTTCAGTTACTGGCAATCTGCAACCTCCCCACTAGATGCCACTAAATCCTACATACTGGTCCTTTGATAATAAACACTATTAACATTACATTTAAAAAATCCGTTCGCATTACTTTCAAATACAAACCGGGATTACTAAATGCTATCTCAGTTGGACTTTGAGCATTGGCAGAGATAGGATGGGACCATTTCGAGTGGAATTCAGCATCTACAAGCCATGTCAATGTGTCTGTATTGTTTACGATGCTGTTGGTATTTTATTCACTTTCAGTTTACTCATCGATTATAATGACATGAGAAGCATTTTCTGAATTGAAATAGAGTGGAAACCATACCTACCATCCCTCCAGACCCAATGAAACTCTGATAGCAGTTGTGGACCCTTTAACTGGCAGAGGATTGAACAACTGAGTTTGTTCCCCCCGTATCAGGACACAACACAAATATATGTAAGGACACTTTGTTGTGTATTGTCAATTATTATTTGTTAATATTACATAGCTACTTAGAAAGTCAAGGATCATGGATACTGAATCCATCTGCAGTTTTATTTAGTATCTATGTTAGAGAGTACACAAGCTTTCTTTATTCTTCCTTTAAAAAGTCATCCCTCCCATCGGAGCGTTATAAAGTGCTGCAGAACAAAAGAGGATGTCTATGTGAGCAAGTCAAAACAAATAAACATTCACATGAAGAGATCCTTCGTGTTTGTGTACTGTATGTACTGTGAGCAACATTCTTTACTATCTCATTAGAAATGCATTGAAATCCCATCATCCACCATGATTTTCTTTATCGCTTTGTTTTTTCATATTTTTTCCAGTTCTTTCGACAGCTCCCGTTCTCCCCTTTGTTTGTCCCTTTTCTGCCCCTTGTCCTCCTTCTACTCAATATCTTCCTTTACTGACACTTTCTATTTTGCAAACTGCTTGCAAACATTTCATGAGTTCTTACTTTTTCCCATCCATCCATTGCACTACCTCATGGTATTGTTTTTCTGTCTGACTCAAATCTATTATTGATCTAACAGCACAGGCTTAGACCCAGGGTTTTAATCACAAGTTGCACACAGACATACACACAGACACACACACAGACACACACACACACACACACACACACACACACACACACACACACACACACACACACACACGCACACATATTCTTTTTTCTTTCTGTCTCAGTCTCTCTGAAACAAATTGACAACTAAATGCCTGCATGCTCTATCTCTGCATGATCCTGCACATTAAACACACAGTTCCTCCCAGCAGCCCCGTCTCCTAAAACTTACGTTCTCATTGTCACTTAGGTTACGAGAGGAAAACATATTTTCTCTCGGATTACGTTTTATGTTTTTTCCGTATCACAAATACATTACTAATCAAAGTCCGCTGTCCCGTGTGAAACTAAAAGTCAATGTTCACTTATTTTAACTTACGTCTGCAAGTTAAATAACGATATATATAAACTAATTTGAATCCAAACGATGATGTTTTACTAAAATAACTAAGTGGTTTTGTTCCATTTTGGATTTGTTTGTTTCACAACGTTAACAACATGTTTTAAAACAGCGACCGTAAGAATACGCTTCCCTCGAAATGTAATGAGAATGCAGTTTACTTGTACGGGAACGTCATTTTGCAGGAGACATGGTTACTCACTCAGAGTTCACATGGAGATGATATTGGCCTGAGCTCAAAGTGCTGAGGCAGATTTTAATTAAGAAACATGCATTATAGTGTGATAGTGGTCGATACAATCGAGCATTTAGTGTTATTCAGTGAATGGAGGCAATGGATTAATGGCACAGGTGGTGTGTGTGTCTCTGTGTGTGTGTGCGTGTATGTGTGAGTGTGTGTATAGATGACTGAGGATGGATACGGGGGTGTGTTTATGTGTGAGACTGTGGCAACAGAGTGTAGACTTCGATGGCATGATAAGAGCAGAATTCATGAAATTGGAACGGAAGTTGGACTGTGCGTGTGTGCGTGTGTGTGTGTGTGTGTGTGTGTGTGTGTGTGTGTGTGTGTGTGTGTGTGTGTGTGTGTGCACAGCCTCAGAAGTGAGAGGTGAGCCAGTTTTATGACTTTCTCTTTGGCCAGAAGGTTGCTGATGGTAATCATGCTGAGATAGACCTTTATGTGTCTGTGTGTGTGTGTGTGTGCGTGCGTGCGTGCGTGTGTGTGTGTAGTCCATTCATCAGGACTAAGCAGAGAATGAACTGTCAGCTGAGGTGTTATTAGGTGTTGAATGAAGGAGGAGTCTCTCTCTGTGTCTTTAGATGTTACATTTCAAGGTTCAGAATCGTTTCTCTATTGCAGAGGCCTGTTTCCAGACGTTTTGGTGGGTTACAGGAAATAATAGAGAAATGTATAAAGGTGAAGAACGCTTTTAGATCAGGACACTTTAGCTGAAAGAGAGATGGAGCAGATTTATCTTTGCTAATATGTTGGATTCATGTTACTGTAATGTGTAAACATTATCAAACAATTACCTGTGGACCCCCGAGGAGTCATAGACCCCCTGTTGACGACCCGTGCTTTGGATGTTAAATCGAACTATTATATAGAATATTAACTCCTTCATTTGTTTCTCTTACTGAGCTTGCGACGCTCAGTAACTGCACATAGATGCAACAAACATTAGCTTATTTTGGAAGATAGAGGTGATGTGAATTATTGTAACAAAACCTAAGAACACAAGATTTCACAAATGTAAGCACATGGATGTTCACAACTTTCCTTTGTGTTATGAGAAGTATGGGAAAAAATGACCATGAAGTGGCATCAGATTTGATTCAGTATTCTGAAGCTGGAAAATGTCCCATAATGTCTCTTAAATCACATTAGAATATAATTCTTAGGTAGAAAGTGTTTAATGTAGCTGCTAACAAAGAGCCTGGTTCATTTATAATTGAACAGTGTGTCTACGCAAAGTAAACTTTCTTTTTAAAGTAAATGAGTGATTAAGTGTGCACACCCGACCGTTTCAACATGCTATGTATCAATTTCATTATGTATTCACTTTTATTAAAGCCGTTAATTCAGCGTCATTAAAATATTCAGCATCTAATCTGTCAAAGTGCTCTCAATCTGTCAAACAAAGACGTACAGGGACCTCCCTTATTTTGTTGCCATCAATCTTATTGTAGGTGGGCAGGATTAGCCACCTTTAAATGCCAGCATAAATCTTTATAAATCATTTGTGTATCTACTAGCAAGTGGTGTCAACACTAACGATGAATGCGTCCTGTTCAAGTGTCCCAGTGACCCATGACAGTGTGACGGTGAGCCAGCATTCACAATATCAGGTGCCTGAAACTGAAGCAGCTAAATGGAGTTCAACCATCATTTATTTTATTATTTAAACCAGGGCTTTTATTAATGTGACATGCCAAAATGTCTTCCTTGAAAATAGCCACTTTGTTAAAATATCACATAATGTCCTTAATCTCATTCTTGCAACAACCTAATGCATATCTAATGCATAAACATGCCTTAGAGGAGAACAATACCAGTGGGATTGTAAATCATAAAAACTAACACTGTTATTATCTTTGCACATGTATTATTGTCCTTTTCCCTTACATACCTTCTTCTTTTTTTTAGGTTTTAAACTGTATTTGTACATTCCTGTTATATGTAAGTTGTTAGAAGGGTAAATATAAAGTTTTAAAGTAAGGGGTCTGCAGAAACCTTTCTTTGTTCTCTGATCATCCTTAAGTCTGTATTCAATGTCTTCCTTTTAAGACAATCGATCTGTGTCACTCCTTTCTTAGTTGTCCTCACAGTTCTGTCGTTTCTGACATTCAGGTCGTCCATTTAATTTTTTCCTGTTGTACATTCATCCGTGGATGATTTTGTTTCTATGGTAAATTTGATTTGAAATAAAAAATACATTTTCTATTTTCCTATTTTCTATTGTCAGTGGTTGTGTGTGTGGGCTGGAGGTCTTACTTCTCTATTTGTAGAGTGAACCTCTACTGTAAAATGTTGGGTTTAAGATACCTTAGAGATTCCCAAATTTAGACACTGTAGATACTAAACCATTATTAACAACGTAGATGCTCTACCACAAGGGAAAGGTTACACAAACATTGCTGTTCATGTCCTGCCGTTCTGTTGTTTCTGACATTCAGTAATCCCCTTTAATTGGGTTAAATTTGTGTAAAATCACTTGATGCTTGAGTTGCTCAGCTCACGTGACGTGTGTAGACGTGTGTTTGTGTGTCCTGTATCTTTCTGTGGATCAGTTTTAGAACTTGAGAGTGAAGACTTTGGGAAGTGTCTTCACTTTTTCAAAAGAGCTTTTTTTCGGGTTAAGACTTGATGAAGGTTAGAATCAGATTTGGGTTAGTGTAAGCATGTAGGCGCGGATGTCAAGGTTATGGTTAGGGGCCAGAGGATGCATTATATTAACGTGTGTCCTCACAAGTATGGGGACGAAATAAAAATGTGTGCTGTTTGTGTCTTGGTGAGCGTTTCCATAATTAGCTGTAGTATCTCAGTGCTTCATCATGGGAATACTTCCTGGAACGTCTTCTCTCTGTGCGGAATATTGATCAGTACATTAGTGTGCTGCCATGACTGTGAGCAGCCAGACAAACTGTTCCCTCACTGGAGTCACTCTGCATAAGAGCCTCCACTCAATGACTGACAGTCAAGATAAATGTGAAGCATACCGCGTGTGCCCCCTGCAGACCCACTAATGTTACATTTCACATATTGGCCTTCTTCATACACTATATTCGTCGTCATTATAAAGCTAATATTTATTGTAACATTTAGTCATTTTCATGCACATGTCTCATCGTGTCTGGATGTTCTCAGTGAATTCTGCTTCTACTGATACTGCTGTTGCTCTTTTGCACGGCATGTTGCTGTTGTGCATTCATTCATACATTTCTACTTGATCCAGATTTATCGACCTATATTGTTTTTGAGTCCAAAAGAAATTCCTTTGCTTAATTCTCTTGTCTCACCTAAATTCCCACAATAAAAATTAAAACACATTGTTCAAAGCATGTACACCAGACACCAGGTGAGTTTAAGAGTAGGAACATCATCTTCCTTCCTAAAGTAGCTTAGCTGACACCTATGAAAAATAGTGAAAGAAAACATTGGTGACAAGTTTGGATGTAAGCCCACTTACAGAAATAACAACATATTTCTTATTAAGAAAAATGTTAAGTTAACTTTGCTAGCAACATAACATGGTCTCCTAAAACTTACGTGTCACGGTGCAGTGAAGGTGAGGACCCAAATGCAGTACACTGGACGATGACTTTAACAAAAACACAAGCTTTATTGAAAACAAAGCCGAAGCAAACAAAATACAAAGTAACAAAACAACACAAACCGAGCAGGACATGAGCAGGACATGAGCAGGACATGAGCAGGACACGAGCAGGACACGAGCAGGACACGAGCAGGACACGAGCAGGACACGAGCAGGACACGAGCAGGACACGAGCAGGACACGAGCAGGACACGATGTAACATGAATGACAATCCCACAAAACACACCGGGGCAGACAGGGATAAATACACAGACACCAAACGAGGGAACAAGACACAGCTGGGGAGAAAGGCAGAAACACAAGGGCAGAGTAAATGGACACAAGATGGATGGATGTAATTTAGATTAGATTACAAACGTACTTATCCTAAGCCAAACCATGATTTTTTGTTAAACCTAACCAAGTTGTTGCGTTATTTGTCTTATTTTGTTTTAATTCAGTACGTTGTAAAAACACATGTGTAAAACTGCGACCGTAATATGTCGCAAAATGTAATTGAGAATGCAGTTTAGTTGTATGGGAACAAGAGATACGCGGATCAGCTCTGGTGTCATCCGAATCCGCATGTATGCATAAATCAAAGCGACCCACCCGAAGGAAGTTAGACACCCGCACCCATCCCCACCCCCACGGACACTCCACCTCTATATGTGATGTATGTAAGCGTGATGAAACATTACACTAAAGTAGACTGCTTTTAAATACATGCAAAATGTATCAGTGTTTCCCATACATAACATCACACACCACTTGACTTGAGCGGGCTGCCCCGGTGTGCATTGTTAGGCAACAGCTTCTGTCCATGACTACTTCCTGTCAGCTGATGTCCTTCACATACACTGCAACAGGAAAGGCAGAGGAGGAGATGCAAAAGGGCCTTGCTTCGTAGGCTGTCGGCTATAGTATAGGTTACATTAATTAGCACAATCACACACAAATGTAAGTGTTGTTCACATCTCTCATCTCTTATCACTTCCACTTCTTGTTTTTGAAAAGCACTTTGTAACCTGGTACATTGAAATATAATAAACTCATCTATTATTTCCCCCCTCTCTTGTTGTGTCAGTTCCCAACACTCTACATCCATCTTATCCTCATCCTCACCCTGAGTTTCTACAAACACTCCTACTGATGTGTGTTCGCCCCCATCCTCTCCCTCCTTTGCTCCTTCACTTTCCCGTGAATGGCTGCAGACCCTGACAATGGACAGGTCTATTAAAAGCTGTGTACATGTCCCTGTGTGGAGGTGAATATGTATTCTGCAGGAGCATGTGAGGCTGTCTAATGTACTACATGTGGTTTTTCGTGTGTGTATACAGTCTATGTGTTAATGTTTATGCAGCCTGTTCCCGAGACAGAGAAAGTGAGCTGATAAGGCCAGACCACAGCACCGAACCACAAACATCTTCTGATGCCTGCGGTGGGCTTCATTTACTTTACGTTACATGTGACATTTCTAGCCACTCTTAGCCAATTAAAGCTCATGGCAAATGCATTCAACCTCACTTTGATGTAATAAAGGCACATGTAACCATGTCAGACTTGTATTTTTATAATAGACCTCCCACAGTTTGTCCAAAGTGAGTGAAATTGTGCAATGAAAGATCTGGGCTTCTGTCATTTTTAGAAGCAGCTGTTATGCTTCTCCTCCTACTGTGCTGTTACACTCCCCCACTGTGTTCTATAGCTGGTGTTTATGGATCCAATTTTGTCACAAAGAAAACAAGGAAATAGTTGATATTTGAGTTTGTCAGTTCTTGTGAAGTGTCCATATCCATATATCCAACTTGCAGGGTTGCATGAGATCAACAAATTAAAATCAAGCGCAAGGTAACAAGTGCAAATTCGTAATAGCTGTGACCATGTACGCACATGCATCCACACGTTCATACATTCACACACACAACCTTACAAACACTTGACCTCCATACCAAATGTCAGCCTCCGACGGCGAAAACCAAGTGTGGGCTGACCGATGTAGAAAGAAATGAACTTCACAACAGTTTGTCATGTTGTTCCTCACCTTTTCCTCGTCAGTTGTTTTACTGTATCAGGACACCTCATTGTGTGTTGTCACTTACAGGGACATTCCCATATTATTTAAAATGGACATTCATTTCCATACATAATTAATGTGAGGAAATGCTAATGTGGGCCCCCATTTGTTTTTAGGCTTTACGTTGACAAACTTGTGCAATGGAGTCAAATGGAGGGCTGGGACACTAATGTTTCACCCCACTTCACAATACAGTATATGCTACATACATATGCTACAGTGTATACAGTTTACCATATTGGTCTCACTTGCAGTGTTGTTGCCAGCAGTACAGGACTGTGGCTAGTTGCCCTGGACAATTCCCAGGTTATGTATTATATTACAGGTCATTTAGCTGTAAGTCGCTCTTGTCCAGAGCGACTTACAGTGAACTAACTACAGGGACAGTCTCCCTGGAGCAACTCAGGATTAAGTGCGTTGCTCAGGGGCACAATGGTGGGTACAATGCTGGTTTGGAAGGCGTACCACCAGACCACTAGGCTATCACCACCCTGCACATGTATGACTGTGCAGCAGCATGGTGAAGGAACACTGCATACATTTGAGCCAAAACAACTTCCTGTATATAGAGGCACACATTTATATATGTTATTGGGATGTAGTTTTTAAGTTGTTTTTACTGTATTGAGTAAAATGTCTGCCGATGTTACGAATCACACCTCGAGTTTTGTCTGTGAAGCAGCGTTAACAACCTGTACTTGTAGTGCTTGGAGAGCTGAGACATGAATATTTTATGTTGACAGCTGGCCGGCGTGTGTGTGTGAGTATGTACTGTATGTGTGTGTGTTTTTGAGTGTGAATGTGTGTGTATCCATGTCACACTTTGCATGCGACAGCCACAGGAAATAGCTCAAACTGTCATCAAGGCCTAAAGTGTTACACTTCCTTTTTCTTCTCTCGACTGATGTTAGAACGGTGACTCCTTTTCAAAGGTTAGTGTGTGTTAGTGTGTGTGTTTGTGTAGGGTTTACAGAGAGACAGTGAGTGGGCGTGACACCAATCAAAAGAGAAAGTGTAAAGATGAAGGTATGCATACTGTTTGTATTATCCACCTGCACACATGTTTCTTCTTAATAGATTAATTGGTTCTTTAAGTACTGTATCCTTTATAATGTAAGACACTAATCAGACGAGGGTATGAGGTGCAGGTGGAGGGATGGACGGAGAAGCTTGGGTCATTTGTGAGACATGTATGCACTGAGATGGTAATTTGCGCTGTACCCATATGTTTTTATTTAATCAGTTTTCTTTTCTTTTATTCATTGATTTTATACATTCACCACAGTTCAAGTTACACTACAGATACACTTACAGTTCAATATCTTACAGTGTTATCGGTTGTATGCTGTATGTTATGTGTGATTGTGACAAAGTGACAAATAAAGATTTTGAATATTAAATGTGTTGTTTGGACCAAATTACTGCTAAAATAAATATTTTATTATTAATTAAATACATTATTATTATTATTATTATTATTATTATTATTATTATATTATTATTATTATTATTATTATTATTATAGTATGTCTTGTTTTAATTTTTATCACACTTGGCATACATAGGTCATTTTTTACCCAACATTATAGGTCAATACGGGTCATTTTCTACCCATGTTGTGCCTTAGAAGGGGTTTGGATAGCTTGTGTATCAAAGGGTTAAGCAGGAGAAAAGGCAGGGAGCTGATTTGATTGGCTGGGAAACTCTGGGAGCAGAGAAGGACTAACGAGGCTGATTCAGAACAGGTGTGTAGATGGGCAATAGACTGAAAGGCAGCACAGGAACAACACACACAGTTAAGGGTACATTTGAGCCTAAATACAATGTAACCTTTAAGCTGTGAACGTCTTTTTGACAATATTAAATGTCTATCTTAGTTTGAGCAGTGTGCAACTAAATGTTTGTGGAGAGCTGCACTGTGCGTGTTTCATGAGGGATGTTGAGATGGACAAAAGAGAGACCCTAATAGATTTCATCCTCGACACTGTTTTATTTCTTTGATTGGATTTTGGTCCTCCCGCCTCCTCTCCGGTCATCTCTTTGTGTCTCCAGGCTAATTAATGACAAATTAGATTAGACTCACAGTGAACTCTGCTCTGATCAACTTCCACTCCTACAGCTGCATGATATGCGCTCAGTATCATACTCCCAACTTTTTTGACAGTTGGCGTTCAGTTTTATTCATTTAATTGTTTTGTTCTCTACCGTGCTAATTTGTCTAGCCAGTCGATAAAGGTTACGACTAACTTGGTGGCTAGCATGGAACGCTCCAACAAAAACTCACTAACACTAAATAGAACGATTATTCCTGATTAAAGAGTCCTACCCGGGTCAGTGGATTAACAGGCAACCTCCAAGATTTGTGGCACTCTAACTACACAGTGGTGCACCAAAGATGGCCAAGACGAGGTAGTAATAGCGGTATTATTTTTGTCATCGCGATTGAAAAGTCCACAAAATTATTTTTAATTTTAGTATCAGTTCAACAGTTTAATTAACACATGGTGAACTCAAATGTAAGGTTCTTCTGTGTGTGTGTGTGTGTGTGTGTGTGTGTGTGTGTGTGTGTGTGTGTGTGTGTGTGGCTGGATAAGTGAATGGAGAGACGGCAACAAAGAAAGGAAGACAGAAATGTGTTCAAGGAAATCAGTCCTGCAGGTTTGAGGATAGCTGAGCTCCTTAAAATAAGCTGGGGATGAGAGGCAGCAGTCATGGTCTGCAGTGTGTGTGTGTGTGTGTGTGCGTGTGCGCGTGAGCTTGCGTGCATGCGTGTGTTGGAAAGCAGATTTTCTAGTCTTGGGTAAAAGCATGTCTTTGGGTGTGCATGCATTTACATACTTGTAGTTGACTTGTGTGCCATACATTTTACAAGTAGGTAACTTGACACTCCCATCAATACGATTCTGCCTGCTTCCATGTTATATAAAGGAGCTACATCTCTAATCACACAATATTCAGTTGTGGCTTTTCAAATTGATTTGAGTAATTTGCATTTTGCTGCTTTACCTCTACTTTGTGACCCTTTGTATAGGGACTTTACAAATATAGCCCACTAAACAAAATAACTAATGGCTGTATCAAACATGGAATAATGATGTTCTCTCTTATGAGAAAAAACATCAATAGTGAGTTATGTTGTTATGAAGAACACTCAATTCTGCCTCCAACCAACATGCAACATTAGTTTCTTTTAATCATGAACAACATTGTTACTTAACCAAAACATGTCATTTTAGTTACCTTAAAGTGTAAGTGAAATCACATTTAGTCATCCCTTTTTTTGTCAATGTGTTTTTTTTTTTTTTGTCAATGGATTTTTATTATTAAGAGGAAGAAACAAAGTGTAAAAGAGACATTTTAGAAATACTAATCAATGGTGATTTTCTCTGCTAACTGGAGGGGCATGTCTTTGTTTGATTGACAGCGGTTGGCAGGCTGAGCACTGGCAGGGGAACAAGAGGCAAAGTAAACAAACTTACACCGTACCTTTACATATCATATGTGGAGAGCTTTTTCTGTAGTTATCTATCCCAGTTAGTGACTGACATTACCAGAGCCCTTTCTTTGTTTGGTGGCTCGATCGACAAGCTAAGGTGCAAGACAAGATGTGTGTTCATGTTCGTAAGTTAGATAAGAAGAAGACTTTATAGCGGGAAAGCTATTGTGGGTTGTTGTTCTGTGGCTCTTGGGTTGCGTAGCTGCTGTCTGGCTATTAGTCAGTGTGAGCGTCTGTCTATGATAGAATGGCGATTTTATGGCTTTACACTAATAAGATGTAAAAAGAAACAATTTTATTTGCTGTATATAAACGCGTCTACATAAACTGAGAACTAACAGTCTTCTGACAGATTGATAACTTCTTCAAAGGAGACCACAGGACATGTGGTTTGCTGAGCAGATATGCATGCTCTAGCAGAAATAAAACATGCAAATTAAATTCAGTTGAAATAGATAATCTCTTGAAATATTGAAAGGCTCATTTTAAAACATTACAAGTGCCTCCTTCAATCCGAGTGCGTCTACATATTAACTCAACTCAACTTCAACATCAACTCAGACTTTAGAGGATCTATTATTTGAAAAGTTAGTTCAAGTTATATGTAACACAAGTACATGTCAAGGAATTGTTTATTCACTGCTCATTGTTTGAATATTATCAAATTAAACAATTGCAGTTGTGACATGTAATGGTACACATTTCTTCTTTATTTTATAAGAACATTGTTTTGTGATGTATGCATAAACCAATTTGAAACTTCAAATACAAAACAGAAACAGGCAGGAATAGACTCAAATGTGTTTCTGCAGAAATGAGTTTTTCAGGAAAGCTTTTTAGTACTTAGTGTAGAGTGTAGGAGAGTGCAGAGTCAGCATCATTCGGGGTTGTCAGGGCTCATTTGCCTCCTTTCAGAAAAGACATTTGCAGCCACTTATTTGTGTAATAACTTCCACAGGCCTGAAAATTGCCTGAGCTGGCCGCCATACCATATGCAAACTGACTGGTTTGTGAACCATACACAGGAAGTAGTAAATGTGCTTTAACTTGAGGGGACACCTGTTCTCTAATGCTTAGAGGTACATAAGACAAAGCTGTCCTTTGACATTCTCGGTCAGAGCTGTGGTTGTTTACAAGTCAGACTCAGGCCTGAGTCAGTTTTGGCGGGTCGGATGATTGTGATTGCACATAAACGAGGTTGAGGCTGATGTTTTATTATTTGATTTTTATTGAGCTCCATTTGCAGAAATACTGTGTCCCAATTCTACACTATATAATTTTGTATTGCTGTAAGTATACAATAAAAGTAATGTACTTAAGGAAATAAACATGAAAGGATAAATGTTTAATTAATAATATTTTTACATAAAATGAATCTATTTCAGTTTCAGGATCCTGGTATTGTTTATGCTAGCTCATTGTCACTGGTGTCACCCTCATGGCTTACTGTGACACAACAGAGCCATCGTTAATGTTATTAGTAACACCTGGGCTTTTCTTGCTATATACTGTATATAAGTCAAAATGTCTGCAGTGGAAAAACTTCTTGACACAAACAGCTAATGTTTAAGACTGTTAATGATAGCAAAGATATGACAGTTGTAATATTCCACCACCAAGCTTGATATTGACTACATTTTGGGCTTGATAGCAAGTTTTTATTTTTAAATTAAACTTACTTTTCATCTGAGTGGAACTCCCTGGTTAAAGGTTAAGTGAGAAATAACTGAATACATTTTTTTTTTAAGTTTGGCTTAGTGCTGTTGCTCTGTGTGAGCGCACCCAATATATGACCTTATTACATCACATTGACACCGAGTCCTGTTGCACTCTGTTAAGAGGATATTTTGCTGAAAATGTTGCTTGAACTTAAGCCTACAGTTATACCTGCTGCCCAATAAACAGTGTACTGTCAGTGATTTTGGTAATAACCAGCAACCAGTTCAGACTGCAGTATACCAAAATAAAACAAATGCCATACTATTATTTCACAATTACCATATCCTCCTCATATTGAAATACGTAGTGTAAGGTATAATGACCTGGTGTATAAATGTACAAGAAGTGCCTGGTTAAAGAAAGTATACGTACTGTATCTATATGTAAAAAATAAAATATTTTATATATGTATATATATATATATTTACTGTATAATTATAGTGTAAGAACTGAGAATAAGCGTACGGTAGTTTATGCTACAAACTGTACATTTATTGGAGAAAGAAATAGTGTGATGTAAATCGGATGCAAACATCAGGTTCAGTATTAAAGCTACATGAAGCACACAAACCACAGCCATGCAGATAGTTTTGGTTTCATTTTTCTAGGCTTAGAAATAAAAGTTAGGTCCATAAATATTTGGACATTGACACAATTTTCATCATTTTGGCTCTGTACACGACCACAATGGACTTGAAATTAAACAATCAATATGTACTTTAAGTGCAGCCTTTCAGCTTTAATTTGAGGGTATTTACATACAAATCAGATGAATGGTGGAGGAATTACAACACATTTTGTACGTGGTATACCCTTTTTAAGGGACCAAAAGTAATTGGACAAAGTAACATAATCATAAATCAAATTGTCACTTTTAATATTTGGTTGCAAATCTTTGCAGTCAATGACAGCCTGAAGTCTGGAACCCATAGACATCAGCAGACGCTGGGTTTGGTCCCTGGTGATGCTCTGCCAGGCCTCTACTGCAGCTGTCTTCACTTCCTGCTTGTTCTTTGGGCAGTTTCCCTTCAGTTTTGTCTTCAGCAAGTGAAATGCATGCTCAATTGGATTCAGGTCAGGTGACTGACTTGGCCATTGCAGAACATTCCACTTCTTTGCCTTAAAAATCTCTTTGGTTGCTTTGGGTCATTGTCCATCTGCACTGTGAAGCGCTGTCCAATGAGTTCTGAAGCATTTGGCTGAATATGAGCAGATAATATTGCCCGAAACACTTTAGAGTTCATCCTGCTGCTTTTGTCAGCAGTCACATCATCAATAAATACAAGGGAACCAGTTCCATTGGCAGCCATACATGCCCACGCCATAACACGACCACCACCATGCTTCACTGATGAGGTGGTGTGCTTTGGATCATGAGCAGTTCCTTCCCTTCTCCATACTCTTCTCTTCCCATTATTCTGGTACAAGTTGATCTTTGTCTCATCTGTCGATAGGATGTTGTTCCAGAACTTTACAGGCTTTTTTAGATGCATTTTAGAAAACTCTAATCTGGTCTTCTTGTTTTTGAAGCTCACCAATGGTTTACATGGTGTGGTGAACCCTCTGTATTTACTCTTGTGAAGTCTTCTCTTCATTGTTGACTTTGACACAGATACACCTACCTCCTGGAGAGTGTTCTTGATCTGGTCAACTGTTGTGAAGGGCTTTTTCTTCATCAGGAGAATAATTCTTCTGTCATCCACCACAGTTGTCTTCCATGGTCTTCAAGATCTTTTGGTGTTGCTGAGCTCACCAGTGCGTTCTTTCTTTTTAAGATTTGGCCACACCTAATGCTTTTGTTATTTCTCTGATGGGTTTGTTTTGATGTTACAGCCTAATGATGGCTTGCTTCACTGATAGTGACAGCTCTTTAGACTTCCTATTGAGAGTTGACCTAAACAAATTCCAAAAGCAAATACTACACTTGAAATGAACTCTAGACCTTTTAGCTGCTCCTTGTAAATGAACTAGCAAGGAAATAACACACACCTGGCTATGGAACAGCTGAGCAGCCAATTGTCCAATTGCTTTTGGTCCCTTAAAAAGGGGATACCACGTATAAAATGTGTTGTAATTCCTCCACCATTCATCTGATTTGGATGTAAATACCCTCAAATTAAAGCTGAAAGTCTGCACTTAAAGTACATATTGAGTGTGTAATTTCAAGTCCATTGTGGTGGTGTACAGAGCCAAAATTATGAAAATTGTGTCAATGTCCAAATATTTATGGACCTAACTGTATATGCATGTCTTTCCGCTGCTACCTCATTACAATATACCTCATTGTGAACACAGGACTCAGGTGTGTAAAGGGTTCACTGGTTATAACCACAGTGAAGCAGAAGTAGATATTCTGTGCTGCTGTGCTGTTGATTAAGCTTGACATGATGAGAGCTGAAGAGCTTCCTGGATTAAAAAACTGCTGACTCCTCTCCCTCCATGTTCGCTCCCTCTCCATCTTCTCCTTGCTCTTTCCCTTCCCTCCATCCCTCGCGTTATCCCTCATGCATTCAAGGGTCTCTTGTGATGTTGCTTATAAAGCAGAGGGATAGACAGGGACTCATTAAAATCAGCCTACTTCTCTTTCTCCCTATCTACCTCTCTTCATCTCCCTCTCGCCATCTTCATCAGATGTAATTATGGCAGTACAAAGTGGGAGGAGCCTGTACAGCAAAATTATACTTTCAAATCTCCTTCAGCTTCAGCTATTCGAGGAACGAGACCTACATTTCCAAGCTGATCAGAGAGAGAACAGAAAAATGAGGGTAAAGACGGAGAAAGGAAAAATGGGAAAGTGTAGGGGGGATGTGAAGAAGAGAAAAAAAAACAGGGAAAAGAGAAGCAGAGAGGAGAGGAAAGACAGCTACAAAGAGAATATGTTAAGGAGGATGTCAGGCTGTAACAGTGGCTGTAGCCTGCTGAGTTAACAGAACATGGGATCAGTAATGCTGTCAAACTAGAAAATGCCAGACTGCAAAGCAGGATTGTACAGCACAGTGGGAGGAAGTGCTTAGTTAGGGTACGTGACTGATGCAGACATTTCTTTTTTCACGTCTTCCCTTCAAATTCAAGGAGCCAACTTGTCCTTTAGCAAAAAAAATCAGGAGAGGGGGGTGGTGGGGGGGGGGGGGGGGGGGGGTAGTGGGTAGCGGGCGGGGTGATTCAGTACATTTGCGCATTGCATTGTGGGAAGGAAAGGGGATGGGAGCAACGCTTGAATCGTGCATAGATTTACTAGCTTTGGTCTGGCTGCAGAGGAGCTAAAATAGCACGATTTATGGCAGCTGGGTGGCTGTGGTGGATGCAAAGCTACAGTAGGACAGACAGGACGAGAGCAGGTTGACTCAGTTCAGAGAGGAGCTGTGTGTTTTTTTGCAGTCGGAAGAAATTAGAGAGCAAAGCAAGGTCCGGACACAAGGGAGTATCAGCTCTCATCTGGAGGCAGAAGAGAAGGAAGGAGGAAGACATGGAGAAGAGGAGGAGGAGGGGTGATGTTTTTATTTTTTATTTTTAGACGCTGAAGGGTGTTTCGTATTCAGTTCATTTGACTGTGTGTGTCTCTTATTATATCTGTTTGTGTCTCGCTCGTGTCACTTCATGTGCATACCTGTGTACCCGTGTGGATTTATATGTGTGTTTCTGTGAGAGATGTAATGCTTTTTCACTTGTGCGGCTTTGGCTCAGCAATCACTCAGCGCTGCAGTCAATTTGTGGTTGATTTACCTCTCTCTCCCTCTATTTCTAGTTGATTACAACTATTCTTTGTGCACTTATGTTTTCCACGGGAAGAAACATGGACCATGTTCTGTGTGTAGCCATCCAAATGCACTCTCTCTATTATCTGCAGCTTTGAAGTTGGCTGAATGAATACAGTGTCCATGTGGTTTAAATGAGACTTCGGTGCACCTTGTCTGAGTCACCCATGATATTTTAAGTAATCTATATCAATTAGCCTTGAAAGGGAAAATCAATTCATCATACTGACGTTTTATATATAGTGTCTTATCTCCATAAATTATCTTCTCCTTTTCTTTTGTTTAATTGATTAAACTTTTACATGGCTAAAGCAAACATTAATTGTAACCTCATCTACCTTACTGGCCTAGTAAGCCAAGCAGAACCTTATTTGAAAATCCAGTGAAGATCCAAAAGATATCACGTTAAATTTGGGGAATTATGTATAAGATGATGCACAATACATCTAGAATATTTCCATTTTGATGGATTGGTACAGTCATAAAAACAAATAATAAATAATATTTCACTCACTTTAGATATTCAGCTTCAATGAAGAGTCGGCACAAGCTGATACAGAACATATTTGTTATATTGTCAAACAGAAAAAGTGATTTTCCCAGGGGAAAGTTAAAATAACATCAAACATGTCTGCTCTCTGTCTGCAGGTCCAGGAGTGGCTGTGTCTGAATTGTCAGATGCAGAGGGCTCTTGGCATTGATATGACCACACCTCGCTCTAAGAGCCAACAGCAGATTCACTCTCCGTCCCACCAAGCCAAACCCATCGTCCAGCCTCAGCAGCCTGCACCTCAGCCAATACAGCCGGCAACAGCAGCACAGCCCAAACCTTTGGCACAGAGTCAGCCCACCCAGCGGCAGCAGCAGCAACAGCAACAGCAACAGCAACAGCAACAGCAACAGCAACAGCAACAGCAGCCTCAGTCTCAGCCCTTCGCCCAGACTCAATCCTACTCCCAGAGTCAACCCTACTCCCAGAGTCAACCCTACTCCCAGAGTCAACCCTACTCCCAGTCCCAGCCATACGCCCAGACTCAACCCTACTCCCAGTCCCAGCCATTCTCCCAGTCCCAGCAGTATCCCCAGTCCCAGCCCCAGACGTACACTGCGTCCAAGCCAGGGCCTCAGACTCAGCCTCATACCTCCCCGGGCTTGCAGAGACACCAAGGCCCTGGCGGCCCCCAGACTCATACAGGGTCCTTTCAGCAGGGCATGAGGTCTGACCAGTACTCCCAGAGAGGGCCCGGAGCTCCAGGAGCTGTTGGAGGTCCCACAGGAGGCCTCAACCAGCCTGGGGGTCCACGGATTCCCCACCCTGGAGCTGTGCCTCTTCCTGGCATGACCAAGGCTCCATCCCAGCCCGATTTGGGTCGCGGTTCTCCAATGCATCAGTCTATGGCGCGTACCCATGACCAGACCAGAAGCGCCGGTTCCTCCCCTGCCCACAGACCTCAGAGTCAGGCCCCCCCGCCTGCCCAGGATGGCCTGACCAAACTGTTTGGCTTTGGGGCATCGCTGCTCAATCAGGCGAGTACCCTCATCAATGTTGACCCTCTAACCACCGCCTCCACCCAGCCAAGCCCTGCACGAGGCAAGGTGGTATTCAGTAATACAACTCCTGACAACAAGCAACAGCAAGGGGCCCCTGCTACCAAATCATTCAGTATGGGGGGCCCTCATGTGCCGGGTCAAATGGGTGGCCCTCATGCACCAAGTCAAATGGGGGGTCCTCATGCACCGAGCCAAATGGGTGGCCCTCATGCGCCGAGCCAGATGGGTGGCCCTCATGCGCCGAATCAAATGGGTGGCCCTCATGCGCCGATTCAAGTGGGGGGTCCTCATGCGCCAAGCCAAATGGGGGGTTCTCATGCGCCGAGCCAAATGGGGGGTCCAAATGCCCCGAGCCAAATGGGTGGTCCTCATGCACCGAGCCAAATGGGGGGTCCTCATGCACCGAGCCAAATGGGGGGTTCTCATGCACCGAGCCATATGGGAGGCTCTTATCCACCGAGCCAAATGGGAGGTCCCCGGATGGGTGGACTGACCCAGAAGCAGCAGACCATGCCCCATCAACAAGGAATGCCACAACAGCAGTCGCCTGCACATCATCAAAAAGGGCCACAAGGACAACCACATCAGCAAATACCTGCTCATCTGCAGAAAGCGCCACAAAAGCAGGAGCCTGTGGCAGCCCCTGTGCCTGCTCCAGAGCCTGTGAAGCCTAAAGTGAACTGTCCCCTTTGTAAAACGGAGCTGAACATCGGCAGCTCCGACCCGCCCAACTACAACTCCTGTACGCAGTGTCACAGCCAAGTGTGTAACCTGTGTGGCTTCAACCCCACGCCACATCTGGTGGAGGTAAGATGAATGTTACATATACATGCAGTACAGTATACACACAAAGGCCCTCATGCACAGATACATGCATATACAGTATGTAGTCCAGCAAGCAAAAATCTTTCAGAACATATTGGCTGGAAAAAATGGTGGGGCAGAAACTACTTTCCACAGATGCAAAAGCAGTTGACATTTAATAGTTTAACTCAGGTAATAATCTGACTGGGCACATACCTGTTTTCCTGTACTTGCTGGTATACTGCTCAATTCCCTGTTTGAATGCCGATGTCAGTTTGGGTAGCTATGTTGCAAAATTTCACTACGTTGTCCTGTGGCTTTCATTTTTGGTAATCATCTCAGAAAGATGCTTGAGATCCTGAAAGTCTGTTCTTGACATGGTACCATCCCCATTGAAAAAGACACAGACATGGAAGCTAGTAGTTAGCCATTTTTTCCTGGAGAACCACTGCACATTAATTGAAATTTTAGTTACAGGTAATTTAGCAGACGCTCTTATTGAACTTATCTATCTTATCTTATTGAACTAAGTACAGGGACAGTCTCCCTGGTGCAACTCAGGGTCAAGTACCTTGCTCAGGGGTACAATTGTGGCAGCCTGGTATTGAACTCCTGACCTTCTAGTGTTTTGTTCGGAAGGCATACCACTAGACCACTAGGCCATCACCACCCCTATTTTTTTTTTTTTAGAACAATAAGTTGTTTCATCCCAAGTTTCTCTTCAAAAGACAGACTTTCAGAATTGTGCTGTAAATCCATATCGTACCATACCTTCTTTAAAATAAATTCTAACTTCTGCCAACTAGGAGCAAATTACTACAACAGTAATTCTCAAACAGTGAATCAAATTGCAGAGGGGCAACAGGCACGTGTACTGTTTTTTTCCCACACTCGGTGCACTTGACATTGCAAGCATTGGACTATCTAAAACTATTATATTCAGCCACTAAAAAAATATAAATAACAGCAGCAACCATAAACAGGAACATTAATCCAGAACCAAAGTTTCTTAGGACCACTAAAACCACACATTCTTATGTTGCAGCAGGTGGGACTTTGCCCAACTTTACCAAAATGGCCTGTTGCCTTTGGTCGTAATCGTTAGAACCAGAACTATGCACAGTCACACACACACAGTCACACACACAGTCACACACAGAGTCACACACACAGTCACACACACAGTCACACACACAGACACGCACACACAGACACGCACACACATTCAGAATCTCCTCCCAGACAATCAATACCATTCACCACAAATAGAAAATGCTTTTCATTCCACTGTTGGACTTCTTCCTCTTCACTTTGTGGATGCAGTTAGACCTGAACCTCAGAGGAATTAACTGTCTTTTCTCCATTCTTTTGCTCTCATCATCATCAGTGATTATAGGCCGAGTTATATATTTTTTCTCTCTCTTTCTAAATACCTCTCTGCCCCCTCCATACATCCGGCTCTGTCTGTCTGCTTTTATTCGTAACTTTACATTACTTTAATCTTCCACTAGCCATTCTATGTCTTGGTTTAATCCTTACTCCCTACTTTCTTGTTTTTTTAAATTGTCTTTGGGTATTTTTCTGTATACGTAGATATACATCTATTTACATGCACCTTGCACCTCGGTACTTGATCTACCTAAGCTTGGTTTCCAGTCATTGACCCTCGGTAATTGAATTAGTAATTTAAATAATTCATGCATGCATTCATTCATTTAAATGTTTCAAACAAATTAAATAATATTAATATTATATCATAATAACTCTACAATTCAAAAGTTTATAAAATGGTACTTAGAAAGGCACACAGCTACAAAGGGCAATTTGCTTTTGGGTCATAAGTCTGTAGAACCATGAGACAGAACACTACATGATACATGCTACTCCTAACACACTGTTTCTCAACAAACATGCCATTAAGAAATTGTCACAGCAACCACTAAAATTGGGTAACAATCGTAGTTATGCTACAAGTTACCAAGCAAAAAAATCAACCAAAGAAAATGGCTTGAGAAGGATTTTTTCGTCACTTTGAAATAATATAACATGGCCTACAACAGTCCATTAGCAGTTAAATGAGTGAAGCCTTGTTTTCACAAATATTAACAGAGGCAAAACAAGCTTTTTCTTACCATGAGAGGAGGGAGAAGAAAGATCAAGAGGGAGAGTCGAAGGGTGAAATAAAAAGACTGGACATGCATTGACCAAGAAATGGCGATAGATAATAGGAAGAATGAATTCAAGAGTGGAAGGTCGAGAAAAGGCAACAGACGGCGAGAAAAGAGATAGGAAAATAAAGATAGACTGCAAGGGCAAAAAGGCAAAGGATGAGAGTGAATGAAGGTTCTTAGAGAAGCTGAATCACAAAACACAGACATTCTTTGCAGTTATGCTTTTTTTCTATCCTCCAAAGTGATTCCACTCACGCCACAATGAAAGGAGTGTAAAGGCCGACTGCTCTCTCTCTCACCTCCCCTCTATCGATCCAGACGCAGGCTTAGAGGTGAACAGAAGAAAGGAAGCAACAGATAAGGATAGAAAGGAAGACAAATAAGTAAAGGAAGTAAGAAAGTTAGAAAGGGAAGAATAAAATACAGAATCCAGGATGTATGTATTAGAACAATGATGCAAGAAATTAAGTATATAGGGGAGGAAGAAGGTAAGTCTTAAGGAGGGAAGCCTGTAGGTTAACAGAAGGGAAAGGTACGTATTTAAGGAAGGAATGATGCTGGAAAG
The DNA here is from genome assembly GCF_900634415.1 of Cottoperca gobio. Taxonomy (NCBI): domain Eukaryota; kingdom Metazoa; phylum Chordata; class Actinopteri; order Perciformes; family Bovichtidae; genus Cottoperca; species Cottoperca gobio. The sequence continues at coordinate 15,965,179 of NC_041361.1, forward strand.
AAGCGTAGATGGAAGAACATTTGAAAGAAGAAAGAAAAGACAGAAAGAAGCAAGGATGTGTGTAAATCAGTCAGTCAGGCAGATTGAGAATGACTCGCGTCATATTTACATTGAGGCACCGTGATGCCTTCAGGGTCTCTGGGGAGCACAGTTGTCTATAGCACCGTACTGTAATGTACTATCACTGCCTCAAGATATACCTAGAGATAATGTACAGGGTTATATATAAGTACTACTGTGTAGTGACAGTGATAAATATACACACACACAGCAAAGAGAAAGAATGGTTAAAAATGTTATTTAGACCGTGAGAAATCAACGCCATTAACTGTTACACACACACACCCAAGAAGAAGATTGTGTGTGTGTGTGTGTGTGTGTGTGTGTGTGTGTGTGTGTGTGTGTGTGTGTGTGTGTGGTTAAGAAGCTCTCCATCTTCTCCAGACCTTTTTTCTGGAGAAGATACACAACGATTAGGCGTATAGACAAAGAAAAGGCTAGACAATTAAAAGAGAGGAAATCACAATGAAATTAAAATGGATAAATAGACATTCAGAGAAACACAGATGTATTAAAGTTAATATATTTAAAGTGAGATGAATTTACGAAGGATCGGTGAAAACAGATGGAAAGAGAAATGCATAGAGGCTTAGGGGAAAACCGACATGAAGAGCTGAATCACGTGCAGCCTTCGGTCCAGAGGGAAGACGGGCACCAACACACACACACACACACACACACACACACACACACACACACACACACACACACACACACAAAAGACAGTAAGTACAACAGTAGGGAAAAAGACAGAAAAATGAGGGAAGTTGGGGGGAGGGAAAGATGACGTCAAAGAGTGATGAGATCACAGAAGCACAGTTTTTGTTGAGGACGTTTGACTGATTGAAGGCAGTTAAGCTAAATGTACTCATCTAAATCTGAAAGGCCTAGATTTTTTTGCCATGCTAGCATTATTACTCTAGGGATGACGATGTCAGCCTGTGAGCCAGTTGGTCTGTCCACCACTTTGCTTGAGACTGATATACCTCCACAGCCATTAGATGGATTGCCTTTTAGACGTTTCCTGTATATGAGGTTGACATTAAATTTGTTTCTTGAAATATCTCAACTGTGGAATCCCTTGGCGTTCCTGCGACTTATCGTTGAGCACTATAAGTACCTGTAAACCTAATGACCCTGATTCCAATCAGCCTCAGCTGTACTTTGTGTTTAGTGATAATTAGCTGATATTAGCATGCAAACATGCTACATTAAAGCCATTTTTTCATATGAACTCCGGACAATGTTCAGAGAATCAGGTCTGGAGTTTCTCTTTCACACAAGTAGGTAGCACACACCGGGTTGCCGATAACACAGCCGTCACATAGCCGGTTCATAATTTGGTCATAAACCAACAAGTCTCTGGCCAAACCTTGAATTTGTCTGACGTTTGGCTTTGGCGTTGCCCCTGACCGACAGAAGTTCCCGAATCTCCTTGTCTCTCCAGTTAAACATTTTCGTTTGCTTCTTCGTCCTAAATGACTCCTCATCTTCCCCCCCTGGATATTTAAAAAAAATTAGTTTCACACCAGCCGCGATAGAAACATCATCAACACGCTCACACGCTCACTGTGAATTCTCATGGTGGTCAACATGGCAAACAATATACCTGCTAAACATCGGCATCCTAACATAATCATTGTGAGCGCTAGCCTCTGTGTTTCTCTATCACACAGCGTTCCTGTCTTTCTCAAACACATGTGGATGTCAGCATTTGGCTCAAAGTGCCTACGCTACAGTGGCTGTAGATTAGTCTAGTTATATAGTTTATAGCTTATATAGTTTCACACTGTGGTCGCAGGTAATATCAAACGCCATCTCAGTAGTGACATTTTGACCAGATATGTTTTACTTTTCTTCAAGAAGTTATTCTCTTTCTTAGGTTTTATGTTGTGCTCAGTGAGCTCGCTAACCATTCATGTAAACTTAATTTCCACTGCGTTTGTGTTTTCCCACTTTGCCATGAACACACTGAATGCAAATATTTGCCAAGCAGATCTAATTTCTAAATAGATTCAAATGTATTAATATGCTCAAGTGCTAATTGTCAGATAATAGAGTTGTCTAATTCTTGTAATTTCTTTGAACAGGTCACTCCTCTCTTCACCATTCACTTGAATGTCCACTGTGACAGAATACAACTTTGTGGCTTTATTGAAAAATGAATGTATTAAACAAAAGCGATGTAGATGAGTGTTGGTGTTTGAGAAAGACAGGAACGCTGTGTGATAGAGAAACACGGAGGGTAGCGCTCGCTAGATTTATCAATAATTTAGCAAAGTTTTTTTTAAATATAAATAGCGGTAGAAATTAAATATGTAAGGGGGAGGCAGTGTCTCCTGGAACTGGGAAGTAAAAAGTCACTAGGTTTATCCTGTCCCCTCTGTCCTCTCTGCCTCTAATTTTGCTTTAGTTTGCTCACTTTTCCTTTTATCAGTCCTGTCTCATGTAATTGAGCTTGAAATGGACAGGCGTGTTTCAGAAACTGTGGTGTATGTTGTGTATATTTATGCGACAGTCTCAGAATTCAACATGAAAACATTACAAGCAGAATAACTCAGCGTCTGGTGGAACAGCGTCCTCATGATGACACAACATGACACACACACGACACTGACACTGTATAAGCAGGTGTTAGTGAATGAGTGAATGAGGCCATTTCTCTGTCCAGTCTGTCCTTCAGGCTGTCACAGCTGTCATCACTGCTGTCGGAACAATTATTAGGATTACTGCACCCAGTCCACCTGAGTGTGTGTCTAAATGTGTGTGTGTGTGAGTCTGCACATCTGAAGGAAACTGATTAGGGATTGTGACATTTAATCTGCATTGATGTGTTTGTGCACACGTGGTGTGTGTTTGTGTGTATTGTTATATATTTGTGTGTGTGTGTGTGTGTGTGTGTGTGTGTTAACATTATATAAGTAAGATTTCAATTGAGAGGCTGGATCCTGCAAAGGACACAGCCCTAAAGACGTGTCCTTCAAAGGACCAAAATGCCAGACTGAAACAGCTCATCCTCCCCACAGGAGACAGTCTAACCTTGTAAAAAACAAAGTTGATTGTGCGTTCAGATGCTCCTCATCAATAGTTATAGTGAACTAGTGCAGTGATGTTTTGCTACCACAAAAAGGCCTATATTGGTGGTTTTTGGTTTGTCTGGTTAGCCGCTAACTTTCCCAAATCTGGATCCATATGCGGTTAGTTGCCAAATGGGGCTGCTCAAACTGCAGGAATATAATAGTCAAATATGACTTTATCTGGAAAGCTTTAGGAGTTTTGTGTTGCTTGCTCTGTTGTATGTTGTTTTGCTGGAGTCACATTTCCTGAATATCTTCAACATAGGTGGCGAGTGCAAAGTAAGTACGACCCAGAGTCAGAATGGCTATCATTTTGGGAATAAAACCCATTTTCAAAATATTGAAATTTCCTTTATGGAACTGAAATAAGTGATTATTGACGGGCCGTCAGAGGAGTTTCTTTCTACATGAAACTCATTGTTTGCTGCTATAGCAACGATCTCATTATAACATATTCTCACTCACACAGTCAGACACTCTGCCTCAGGAAAATGCCACAGTGGCCAAAAGGTTAATGTGGGTAATTTAATGAATTTCGTCTGTGTGCATTTAATTATGTGTGTGTACATGTGTGAGAAGTTCCCAAAGCACTGATTGGTCATTCTAAAGGTTGCTATCTGCACTATGGAGGCCATTAAGGTTAATGGAGTGGAGTTAGTTTTTGTTTATTTTCGTTTCATTATTCAAATATTTTCTTCTTCTGTTCCTTCTTCTGTCCCTGCATGCAGCTGCTCTCTCATATGTTCACATATTCTTTCCCCGACTTTCTTTTCTACTTGTAAATCCATCGTCTACCTCTTATCCGGGGTCGGGTCGCGGGGGCAGCAGCTCCAGTAAGGAACCCCAAACTTCCCTTCTCCGGGCCACATCCTCCAGCTCTGACTGGGGGATCCCGAGGCGTTCCCAGGCCAGTGAGGAGATATAATCTCTCCACCGAGTCCTGGGTCTTCCCCGGGGTCTCCTCCCAGCTGGACGTGCCTGGAACACCTCCCTAGGGAGGCGCCCAGCTGGCATCCTTACTAGATGCCCGAACCACCTCAACTGACTCCTTTCAACGTAAAGGAGCAGCGGCTCTACTCCGAGTCTCTCACGGATGGCTGAGCTTCTCACCCTATCTCTAAGGGAGACGCCAGCCACCCGTCTGAGAAAACACATTTCGGCCGCTTGTACCTGTGATCTCGTTCTTTGAATAAATAAAATAAAATGAATAAATGAAAGTGTAACAATCTGTAAATTGATGAGCAGAGCAAGAGAGAGAAACAAACTAATGGAGCGTGGAAACAGCAAGAAGAATATTTAAGACACAAAGCTGCATAATGTTCCATAAACTGTGTGACATTTAGTCAACAACGACTAAATAAATGTCCAAACTAATTTATGCAAGTGAAATATGATGACCAAGTCTGATTTAGATTTACATGGTCAGAGAACAAATCTCACCCCCCTCTCCCCCCCCTCTCTCTCTCTAAGAGAGAGAGAGAGAGAGCGCGAGAGAGAGAGAGAGAGAGAGAGAGAGAGCGAGAAGAGAGAGGAAGAGCGAGAGCGTGGAACGAGAGAGATAAGGGAGAGAGAACGAGAGAGAAATGGCGAGAGAGAGACAGAAAGAGAGAGCGAGGCTGAGAGAGCGAGAGCAAACACGAAATAGAGCGAGATAGAGGAGAGAGCAGGAAAAGAGAGAGAGAAGGTCTCTTTCTCTCTCTCCTCTCTCTCCCTTTCTCTCTCTCTCCACCTCTCTCTCTCTCTCTCTCTCTCTCTCTCTCTCTCTCTCTCTCTCTCTCTCTCTCTCTCTCTCTCTCTCTCTCTCTCTCTCTCTCTTTCTCTCTGTCTCTGTCTCTCTCACACACACACACTCACAGTGTAACTAAATTGATTCGAGCCATCATCATCATCAGCTTGGGATGTCCACGTCACAATAATTCACTTCACTGTGGCTCTCATGTCAATTGTACAACCTGTGTGTGTGTGTGTGTGTGTGTCAGAACAATTTCTAGTCTGTTCAGCTTCAGTTTCTCTGTAATTGTCTGTAATTGTGGTCACTGCTTCTCTCTGACTGTTGCTCACTTCTCTCAGACATTTCCCCCAAAGAAGTGTAAATGACTGTTACTGTTCAAATCAAAGAGATGTGAATATGAAACGATCTAAATCCAGCGATCAATAGGAAATGACTTCCTCCCTCCTGAATATTCTTTCAAGTCTTTCAAGGGGACTGATAATACTGCAGTGTTTAAAATGGGTATAAACACAATTTTTGCTAATGACAGTGGTCCACAACTCTGAGAATAAATGTATCAGTATTGGCCTTCATGAGATTATATCAGTCCAAAACTGCTGCCATGCACTGAAAACGAGGGCCTGAAACTAAAAGGGACAAGGAGAGAGGAGGAGTGAGTCATGCTTCTCTATTTAGAAAGAAATCAGAACAGAAATAGAGAGCAGCAGCAGGAACGACAGAGCTCTAATGGATGAGCGGTTCGCTCCTGCACTTCAGGACATCTCACTACAATTAATAATAAAACGGCTCGACATCCTCTTCTCTCCTCCTTCTCCTTCTCTCCTCTTTCTCCTCTCCATGCCTCCGTCCACCCGCCTCCTTTCCATCTGTTCCTTTCTTCTTGTCCTCTCTTCCTCCTTTTTCCATCCTCTCTCTCCCACCCAGATTTTCCCAGGTGGAATTCAAACGGGCAACTTTGTAATCACCGTCCGGCTTTGAGAGAAAATATAGCCTCCCCACTTTCTTCATCCCTGCATCATTTTCCTTTTCTCCTCCACTGTCTATTACATTTCTCTTTTTATTTCTATTTTCTTTCTACTCTCTTTTCACAAATCACCTTCATTGTCCTCTTTTGTTCTGATATCTTTGCAGGAAACTTGTTCATTTCAGCCTCTGCCATTTACTCTTCGACTTTGTTCATCCACTGCTCTGTCTCTCTCAGAGCTCTTGACTTATTCAGTACCACCAAACTCCTTTCCCTTTTTTAAGCAGTCATACAATATGCATTAAGAAACCTGCAAAACAAGTAACCTTTCTGTAAGTGGTTTTTCTTCTTCTTTGTTTTTTCCCAGCCAGTTTCTTATCAAATTAGTCATCAAAATATGACGCAGTCATGAAAGAAATAACCATCTGGTAATCTTAAATCTTTTAACTGAGGCAGATGCGTTGGCTTCTGAAGGGCACTGAACTTGTAAAGGTGGTAATTTAATGTATTCACGATTGGAAATAATGTCTTCATGTGCAAGGTATTCATAATTTTATTTGAATTCATTTTAACAAATAGGGGCAGACTCTTTTTGTCTCAGCTTACAAGTTCCTAATGTGTATTTCAGAGAAACCCAACATACCTCAATAACGTTATGTACCTTCAGTTATAATTAAGCTCATACAAAATATGCCGTATTCTGTATGTGACATTGCATTACATCGTGGAAAAGATTCAAACTCTGAAGTCATTTTTGAGCGTTTCAAATAGTTAAGGAAGTTTTGTTGCAGGTCCTGTCACTCACTTGACCTTGAGTGGATGAGAGTCTCATCTTACATTCCTCCTGAAATGTAATGTGGAAAATGTCATAGGGCAAATAAATAAGCATTTCACTTTTCTGTAGCACAAAACATCTTTGGTGAAGTTTCATGCTTAGATATCTGAATATTTAAACATACTTTCTTGCACAATCTCTCAATCCTTCTGGAATATTCTTGTATCTATAATACTTGGATTCTTGTTTGTGGATGTTTTAAAGCTGTGAAATGAAGACAGGCACTATGCTTTCTTCGGGTAAAGCTTCAAAAGTTATTTGAACTACTAATTTCTGCCAGTCATTGAGACTGTTGTTTCTCAAACTAAACAACGTGACCCCAAATACGTCCAACAGGTTTCCAACCGATCCTTGAAATCACACCGATGTAATAGGCTCCGTGAGGGAGTATATTACGAGTGCCTTTAATATTTGAACATTTTGGTTGACTATTTGATGTTAGTTTAATGACCTTAAACTTCTGTGCTAATACATGTCTGTCCTGAATCTGTCAGGTCCATTAAACATCTTAAACTGAGTTTCAGCTCTCTCAAACCATATGTACGTACCGTATATCCCCTCTCTCACCGGAAGACTCCCAACTCTCAGAGTACTCACTGCTGTGGGTTTTTTTTTCTTTCAGACGTCTCTACCCGGCATTGCGTGCTAACTTGTCTTTTCACAGTCGGTTCTTTAAATACCTGCAGATGACGTGTACTGAGACAGCGCGCTGAGTTTGTCTCACTCAGTTCAGTCAGTCGGGAACTGCAAGTATCATTTCAAGATGTTTCTGTTCGTGTGATGAGACTTAAGACCGACGAAGAGCTTCGTTTTATTCATTTGTTGTGACAAATCCTGTTTGTTATTTTTTTGTTCCTAAAATACTGTTTGTGCAGAAAATACTCTTTCGCCTCTATTGTGACATAAATCAAGCGCTCCCAGTCTGTTGTCTGGAGTCTCGGAGGTTGCTCAATTTATGCACCCTCATGAATCTTCTCTTTCTTTCAAACGCTACTCACGCTCTCGTCTTTATTTATGATGGAGTTGTTTTGCAATGTTTTTCACCTCACCTCAACCCCCTGATTACTCCTCCTGCCCACTGTCCTCTGTCTTCTCAGTTCACTCCCCTCTCATCCCCCTCCTCCTCCGCTCATTGTATCCCTCTGCCTTTCTTCGCTGGAATTCTTTTTTTTCTCCAAAATCTCTCGCAGTTTGTCCACCTCACTGTTAATGCCTCCTCTCCTCTCCTGCAGGTCTCGACTGCCTTTTTCTCCTCTACATCATCCTCCCTCACTTGTCCCACTATTACATCTCTCCCTTTCTTCTTCTACCCTTTGTTCCTCCTTCTGTCCTCCCTATTCAGTCTGCCTCCACCCCTCAATCTGTCTCCCTTTTTCTCTCCTCTTTCATCTTCTTATCATCCTTTTTCCCTAAATGTTCCTCTTCTCTTCCTCATCACTTTCTTGTTTTGTGGATGAGTTACAGCTCCATCTCTGTTTGTGTAAACATAAAGCTGCCGGAATAAAAGGTTGTGCTATATAGCGAGGATTCATTTCCTTTCATTTGTCACCAATGTGTATATTGCAATGTATTGGTATTGCAACTTCCTTTTGTGAGAGCAAATTAAGCAGTAGATCATTGCGTTAAAAACAAATGAATCAGACTTATTTCCTTTCAATTGAAGCAAATACACAGATCAAACACTTTCATAGAGATCTGTGAGTTACTTCATTTTGTGACTACACAGTTTAGTTTAACTTATTTAAATGTGTGGAGAAGTTAAACAAATAAAATGTAATTAGAGATTATTACATCAGACTACATTACATTTAGCTGACGCTTCTGTCAAACATAAGGGTTTTGTTTTATTATTATTATTATTATTATTATCATTATTGGCCAAGGTGCATTCGAAACAGGTGTTTTTTCAGTCTGCGACGGAAGGTGTGAAGACTTAGAAAGAATAAGATTCATAGTGCAGAACTAAAAGCATTGTATAACCACATTAAAAGCAGCAGCAAAGCGAGAGTTGTACCTTTGATTTAAAGGCATTGAGTATTGCAGCATTATCTGAGACTTGTTTTACTGACGGCAGTGGTTACAACAGATCAACTCCTATAGAAAGACAACCGTGGCAGGAGGATGAGAAGGAGGGCAATGAGTTTGTTCCCTCTTTAGAGGCACAGAGGAGCGGCGAGGGAAGTTTGCAAGGAGACAAACTGTACCAAAATGTGTCCTGTTCAATTTTTCAGTGCAGGTGAGCACATCCTCTATAAATAGTTTGAGACAGATAGTTATGTATCTGTGGAAATAATCCTTCATCACTCCCTCATTTTGTTGGCTTCAGCTAAAACATGTGTTGTGTTGCTGACTTACAGTTTGACATTTAGAGGAAGTTTAAACTGTCACTGTATCCCACCAGCTTTTCATCTTCACCTTAAAAGTCTCTGAGTGCGTATCATAAGTCAAGACAAAATGAATTCCTATGAGAGTGTGTGAGAGCTTTTCCATGGTGTGTTACTATTGTTAGTGGTTGCAGTTAGTGGTGTTTGGAAGTGGAGGCTGTATGAGAGGCTGAATGGCCCTCCTGGGGACCGTCAATGAGAGAGCCTTACCATCAGGGACATACTACTACACCATCCATAAGAAAAACATCTCTTTACAAGAGTAATGTAACCAGTTTATGATCTCCTGAGGGCACTTATGTGAAGACTCGTTTGACATAAAGGCATAATGTGTGGGGAAAGAGACAAAGAGAGACGGATCAATATGTTCATCTCTGGTACAAAAACAGCAGATCTCCAGGGAGTCAAGGAGATAGGTGTGTGCTGTCCGTGTATTGGCCTGTGAGTTACTGTGTGCAGTACCTTTTTAAGTTTTGTATTTTTCCTGTCCTACTTTCTTCTCCTCTCTCCACCATGTTGCCTTTAAATGGGTCAGTGAGGAGAGCTGTTCCCTCCCCTGGGCTACACAGCTGATTAACAGCACCCCTCACACACACAGAAAAAGACTCAATGTGTGATTCTCAACAAGTTAAAACCCAAAGGTAAAGGGACGATGCAGCGGAAGAGAAGAGGGGAATTCCCACACCGGGGTGAGAAGCGGAAGAACATGAAGCTGAAGCTGGGAGCCAATGGAGGATTCTTTTTATTTATTTAGGGGTGGAGGTGTGATAGATGAATATTAAGGTGGGTATCTCACCCCGAGAGATTTAAAAAACACACAGTTGAAACTGAGGCTTTTGAAGATACAAAGGTGTCGAGCCACAATGCTTCATTACAACAGAGAAAGGGAGTTTTACAGCATCGTTACTAAAAGAATAATATTGGCTGTACAGGACTCTTTAAATGTGTTGAGTAATCGCTGATTTTCTTGTCTACAAAACGTTCAATTGACCAAAATTTCAATATCTCTGCTACTAGAACGTACACTAAAGTCTACTAGTCTAAAATGGCTGGTGGAGTATAGGTTCAGTGAAGTTGAGATACGTTGTGAGAGCATTATGAGGTTGAAGCTCACTTTAGTTGAAATTGCTGTATGCTGTAGAAGTATTATTTCTCAAGGGACTCACTCGTGAAAAACAGCGCAAGAACAAAAGTATGCAAAAGTTAATGAGCAGGACTTTTGTCCGTGTACTGTAGTGTACATCCAGTGTTACACAGATGCAAACGATGCATGGACAACATGCAGACTTAGAGTTTGATGCATCTGTTGAAAGTTTGAAGAGTTGACTTGTTGATGAATTGGATTGACACCAGTGGCTGACTGGAAGGTTGCAAAAGCACATGAAAGCATGACATGCGTTGGAAAATAAGACTGAAATGTAAAACTGTATAATTGCAATCCTGTGCATCTGGTGCCATAGTGGCAGAGTGGGAAAAGAACCTTCCTTCCCCTCGGTTATGCACCTGCATTACATTACCACTGACATGGAAAAATGACTCTGCAATCTGCGGCGTGTAGGCCTGGAGACGTGATGGTAGATTTTAGACTAAATGAAGCAGACGGAACTCTGCAGGGATCAAAGTTGCTTGAAAAGCAAACTGTATGCAGCTGCTGGGCCAAAGTGAGGCTCTGCAAACATCCAAACCACTGAAGAAGAGCTGTAATGGACAACAAGAGCGGTGTTAAGATTCTGGACGTCAGTAACTAGCTTTGCCAATTGCCAGTGATGCAAAACAAGACGAGCACTGTTTTATCAAGATGAAGCCTGAGGGCACCGATGAGATGAAGAAAAACAATACTATTATTGGAACTGAGTCCACTGCTGAGCCATAATGTAGGATTCTCTTTGAGCAGTATGTAGAGTAGAGGCTTGATCTTCTCAAACCATTATGGCTGAATGAAGTAATAGTGTCTTAAAGTGACACGGAGCTTGTTTTCTCCAGAGGTTGTCACAGAGCCAGAGTGCAGGCTTCTGTTTGAAAAATACATCTACATTAAATTGGATTTTGAGCCGTATTGGCTGAGTAGAGGAAATGCACTTTTGATACTCTGTCTCTTCAAAGTAGAATGTCAGAATTCAGTGCTGGCAGGTGGTCATTATAACCACAAGCCTCTGGCAAGGAAAAACAGTGAGGAAAAATGGCTCCATCAACATTTAGTTTTCCCTGCGTAACGTGCCGCATGCATTTAGCAGCTCGTGTTGTGTCAAAGATTTATAGCTACAGTTGGAATATACTACTCGAGTAAGAGCATTTTACCACATGTATTACAAGGTAAATTCAATACTTAAAAAGTTAGCTCCATTTTTAGAAATATTAATTAAAAGTATTAAAAGTGCTTTTATAGGGAATGCCAACATGCTGGTATGACATCCACTAGGAATCTTGCTGAAGTGTTTTACTTTGAAATCTAACTTTAAGGGAATTTGTTTGATTTACCAATTATTGCGACTTGTTGTCCTGCCTTCACAGTATTTTAAATCGTTGATTGTTGCATTAAAACGTTGTCAAAATGGAATCCTCACTCTAACATACAAGTTTTTTGTTTCATTTCAAAGTAACATCGATAAGATAACACACTACTCTTTGTCTTGAAAGCATAGCATCTGCTAATGGCATTCCTTGACTATTTTATCAGCATTGGGCTCAACATGTCAGAGTGCTGTGACAGGGTGCAGGTGCACACTTCCAGAGTGTTACGCCAGGGACTAAAAATTACGTAGCAAAAGGATAAAACATTTTCCTGTCTTTTCCTTTTGACACAAAGATTTCCCAGGATCTCTCAACGCAGCATAAATATAACTGGAGCAGCATACTAAGCTCTGACAGCAGCGAAATTGGCAGTTGCCGTAACATAGAGACTTACCGTGCTGCGTGGGTATATGGACTGAAATAAAAAGCAATGTGTCTTTTTGTGTCTCTCTGCCCCCGCGGCGCTCCGTGTTTCTCTCCGGGGTTTCTGATGTTTTCATATCAAAGACAAACACGTTGATCTCCCTTTCTTGTCCATGTTATCTCTCGCTTACACACCGTTTAAAAAATAAAAACTGCAAAATAAGTGACTCATGAGCGGAATTCTGCGTGTGTGTGTTTTTGTTTGTGTGTAAAAGAGGGTTCATACAATATCACACACAATACTTTACATCATAAAAGGAGAATGTGTTCTTTAAAGAAAACCCACAAACACACACACAGTCATGACTCACATCGATTATTGAGTGAAAAGGGTGACTTACTCACACTCGTCTCACCTAACCGTCCTTTTTCTGTCTTTCTCTTACTTTCTGTCTTTCATGGTACCACCAGGCTCAACTGTGTGTGTGTGTGTGTGTGTGTGTGTGTGTGTGTGTGTGTGTGTGTGTGTGTGTGTGTGTGTGTGTGTGTGTGTGTGTGTGTATAAATGGGAGTCTGAGGTGTGTGTTTTTGGGCGTTGTGACAGACAGAGAGAACATTGATTTACGCCTTTTTCCTTTCACCTGCTCCATGTCTGTATCTCAGGAGAGAAGCAGAGCAGGTGGATGATTCACACCTCGCTCCGCTCTCCGCCAGGGTCCATTCACAATTTTGTATATTTTACGATTCATTGTTATGTGTTAGAACTGAATTGAAGACATCCATAGGAAGTAGAGTTTAAATGGTAAAAGTAAACATCTAGAACGCAAAGCTTCACTGTGGGAATTGCTGAGGATGTTAATCGAGATGTGAACAACATGGACACTAAGTGTACACACAACCAAATGTAAAGTTGTAAGATCACGAAAATACCCCGTAGACTTCGCAGGAGTGTGTTCCAAAGTCCGGTTTACAAAATGTACACAGCTGCAGCAACTACTGTGCGTCTGTACAGGTTATAAAATAGTCAAGAGCACTAAAGTCAAAGATAAGCCCCAGATTTCAGTAAGTCAATGTTGAGTCGAAGGGTCAAATTGATGTTTGATAATGTAGCTCTACATGTAAACAAATGCAAATCCAGGTGAGCATCCTGCACACTGGAACATTGACCTCTCACAGACTGCAGCGCCACAGGATTCATGTTTAAGATGCATCTCCTTTATCTATCCGTTAAAGATGAACACTTTGTAGGAATCCTGCAGCCTCTACGGCTTGAATGTGCGACCACCTACTGCGATCATAAGAAATTCATGCACTTTTTAGATTTGGATTGCAGGATGCATTGCACACATAGGGAACATTTTCAGATTACCTACTCAAAAACTAAGAAAAGTGAAACTAGAGTAATGTCAGAAGAGCAGATTTATAAAATCAGGCCGGACTCAATCAATGATCCACAGTAAAGAGGAAAATTACATTTCTTAGAATCTCTCATTCCAATTTGGGGATTTTTAAAAACCAGTTGTACCTCCACTTTCTATCTCATAAATCCTTTTCTATCGTCACATGTCTTTCTTTCCATATTTCCTGCTTCATCTTTTCATCATTATTTATATAGCAGCAGACAAAAGCTATAGCTGTTAAAAGAGATGCCAAACCATATTTTCACAAAATGTGGATTCATACAATGAGACAGTTTCAAGTCATCGCAGAAATCATTTAATGTTTCCATCCCGCAGTAGTTCTGTAATGGGGAAATCCTTCATCATAGCTAGTCAAATAATCAATGAATGTTTTTACAGGTCACGGGGTCACTTTAGCTAGTAGAGATTCATTATCTCGCTCAAAGATAGTCAGCTGTGGGCTCATGTGCAAATGTGATACCACATTAAAAGAGGAGTTCAGAAACCTTAATAACTCCAGTATCCTGCATTAACTCCCCCTGACAGCCTGGCATTGTCCTCTGTGGTTGCCATGACGGATGTTGGTGGTCCGTCTGCCAATCAGCTGTCATATCCTGTCTGTGTGGCTGCCCGTCGCTGACACTGACAGCTATCAAGATGTCATACACACACACACATGCACATGCACACACACACACACGCACACGCACACGCACACGCACATGCACACGCACGCACACACACACATACACACACACACACGCACATGCACACGCACACGCACACACACACACACACACACACACACACACAGATAAAGATGTGTGTGGATGCAAATATAAAACAGGCCATCATTCAAGCATATGTGTATAAAGATACAGATACATGTGTACACACTTGACTTGTAAACTCTGTACACATATGCAAACACACACATCTACATCCAAGACATACACACACACACACACACACACACACACACACACACACACACACACACACACACACACACACACACACACACATAAGTATGCTGAAAATTAAGTATTCACAGATAAAGACTTGACTCAAAATCTTTGCTGCACTGTAAAGCAGCGTACATGGCATTATTTTTGCTTTGATATCTGCATTTGACGGACAGAAAGACTGACAGGAGAGTATGAGGGAGTATGGGATAAAGAAAGGAGTGAGAGAAAAAAGAGGAAGCACCAGACGGCCATGAGGGGAGATGAGAGGGGAGAGATGGAAAGAGAACGATTGAAAGGAGAGAAAAATCAAGGGAATGACTTAGATGATGACTCAGCCATGACACAGAGAGCAAATCTGACAGAGCGAGCAAGTAAATTAACCAGAGAGAGGGAAGTGGTCAGAGGTCGCGATACTGAACGAGAGAGGGACAGCTCTCATGGGGGAGAGAGAGAAATTGGAGGGTATACCCAGCCATATCCACTTACTGTGTTCTCCTCAAACCCCCCTGTGCTGCTTGGCAATGGATTATTCCCAGGCCGGCTGCACCATTCTGTTAGTGTTTGTGGGGGTGTTCTTTCTCTGCCGGTTTTCCTGCCCTCAAGACTGAAGCCTGATGTGTTTGTGCTCCATTACCTCCTCTTTTCATCCTCCCTTCCTTCCTTCCAGCTGTTCTCCTCTACCCACTCACACTCTGTCTCCTCTTTTCCCCTTTTTATGTTGCTTCATTGGCATTCGTGGGATAATGCATGCTGATATGGATACTTATGGATTCAAAATGTAGATGATTTCAAGTAACATCAGATGCATAGTTTCCTAAATGGCACCAGGGATTAGTGAAACAATGAAATGGTTTACTCCATGATTAAATTACATATTTATTAAAAAAGCTAGGTATTGTAAACCATCAAATAAAAGCCAGTTAGAGCAAACAAAGAAAAGCAACTAATTCCATCACTAAATCATTTGTTTGCTTTAGTGTTTCTTTTGTCTATCAATGTCAACACTTCCTGTAGCTATTTCAAATGAAAGGCCTGCAGGAAGGAGCCACTGGATGGATTTAAATCTGAAACATCGATGCAGGAAGTGTTGAGTTTCGTGGAGCTTAATAGCGATCAGAAAAAGTGCAAAATAGAAACAATTGGGTTGATCAGCGAGTGGAGAATTATTTCTCTTGAGTGGTGGGTATGGTTTAAATATATTGTTGTGCTGTACATTATACAAAATGTATCAAGACAATAGGTGAACATGCAAGAAGTTGTTGAGTTTATATTAAGGGCATAAACACAAGTGGATCAGAGAATAGTGAGATCTAGTCTTAACATATGATGCCCATTACTGAAGATTGTATGGAATCAGTAAATCATTTCACAGCACAATAAAACACTCTTTTGACATCCAGAATGATGAAACTCTTTCAGGAGGGTTAGCAGGTATTTCAGGCAGTGCGAACCAGATTTCATTACTGTTTTTTACAGACTGGCACCCCTGAAGCTGTTGTGAGTAAAACCTTCCCACACAACACTGGGAGGGTTTGTCCAATCTGCCACTTGATCTACAAACAACAATAACAACACATTCTGCAGCTTTGGTCAGGGAACCTCCATCGTATTGGATATGGACAACATTTATTGCCCCAATACCTGTTCAGTATAAAAACGAAAATCCAATACTATTTATGTGTTCCACCTCCACTGTTATTGCAGAATATAGTTTATTCTGTTTGATTGTAGCAATGTAGTGAAGGTCAGTCACACTATGTATTCGTCGAAGTGATCCCTGTTTTGATATAATACATGGTATGATAAGATTCCTTTACTATAAAGCTCAGATGGTCTATGGTACCAGAACCGTATTCTTGATATTGCTTCATCTGCCTCCTCAACAGTTGAAAGTCCACCATATGAAATATGTCAATAAACATTCAAATGTATGCTGGTTAAATTGTGATATTATAATTTTATTGTTCACATGTGAAAATTCCCTGCTGGAAAAAACTTCTACAGTTCAATTAAAGACACTTTAGTGAAACCTAAACAGCACCAAGACAACGTTCTCCAAGGCCACTTTAAAGTTAATGATACACTTTAATAATATAATATCAATCTGTTTCTATACCAATCTTTACATTTTATGCACATTTTATGTGTGCTTGTTGTGGCAAACAACAGTGCAAACTTCATTCAAACAGAAGGCAACTGAGCACCTATCACAGTCCTGTTTTGATCTCATTGCGTTACATGTCAAGCACCACTCAGGAAAACACACACTCACTCATTATGCACATGCTCAGATAAATGATGTCCTTGTGTAATTCAGGGGTGGGTGTTGAATTAGTTCTGTCACTAGCATGTTGTTCATCTGCTCAGCTTAGTGGGAGACATGATGACTAATGGCAGGGTGGAAAGACTGTGTGTGTGTGTGTGTGTGTGTGTGTGTGTGTGTGTGTGTGTGTGTGTGTGTGTGTGTGTGTGTGTGTGTGTGTGTGTGTGTGTGTGTGTGTGTGTGTTGGTGTTTATGTGTCCGCAATGGCTCATGATGGTTTGGAGCCACCAACCAGAACACAACACAATAAATACACACACACACACACACACACACACACACACACACACACACACACACCCTCTGTTATTGCATTCATGGTGACAAGTCTGAGCAATAAAGGTCCTCACAAATACCATGAGAGAGTGAGTTAGAAACACATGGAGAGGGAAGGAGAGAGAGAGAGAGTGATGGATGGCTAAAGGAGAGTGAGATGGGAACAAGCAAAAAGGTTAGCATTGGACTGTACCATGATGTAGAGTGGGGGTGAGAAAGAAAGAGAAAAGAAAGGCTAGAGTGACAGGCACTGAGAATACACAGAATGTACTTATTCTCTTTTGTTCCAGTTCACTATAACTGTATATAATGTATGTTTGTGTTGCTGGACACTATCATTTTTAAGTTGGGGCACAATGTGCAATCTAAACTTGAACAATAAATAATGTAACATCCTATTGGTTAAAATACAGACATGTGGCCACAAATCAGAGCAGTAGAATGGTTTTTCCTCTGGTGCTTTTCAGCTTTGGACTTCTAGTGTGTGTGTCTGTGTGTGTGTGTGTGTGTGTGTGTCTGTGTGTGTGTGTGTGTGTGTGTGTGTGTGTGTGTGTGTGTGTGTGTGTGTGTGTGTGTGTGTGTGTGTGTGTGTGGAACTAGAAAAATCCAGCTGCAACCAGCAGCTCAGTGGTTTGTATTCCACACTGCTCTCTCTCTGTATAGAGCATAGATGAGAGATATATATGTGAGATATTATTCGTGTCTCTCTTTCGCTCTCTTCACCTCTCTCTCTCTCATTCTACTCTCTCTCTCTCTCTCTCTCTCTGCCCTCGTCTTCTCTCTTTCACTCTCTCTCTCTCACTCTCTCTCTTCCTCTCTCTCTCACTCTCTCTTCTTCTCGCCTCTCGCTCACTCTCTCTCCTTCACTCTCTCTCTCTCTCTCTCTCTCTCTCTTCTCTCTCTCTCTCTCTCGCTCTTGCTCTGCTTCCTCTTACTATTCTCTGTTCCACTCTCTTTCTCTAGCTCACTTCCCTCCCTCTGTCTCCCTCTGTATAATTTTTCTTTGCGATTTTAAAATGCTAATCCCCTCTCTGGCTGACTAACTAGCAGCACACACTCTGTGTAGTATTTTCCATTATCCAGACTACAGTAAATCACAAACACATCTCTCCTCCCGACAGCAGCTGTCTGTCCCCCTGCTGGTGAGTCGTGCTTATTGCACTTGAGGTCTCTGTCCCTGGTGCTGATCTTAGCTGTTTCTGGACTGCTGCCTGAATGTACAGCTGGTATTATGTTCTTAATGGATCCATTTTTAATAATATGCCTTGACTTTAATTGGGATATAGAGAAATGACTTATCAATAATATATTTCCAAAATGTATTGATTTATAATCACAAGCAAATACCTTCACACAGTACCTTCTCTAGACTGTGTTCGCTGTGTCAGCTGTTAGCACATATTTAAAAGCAAACAAATGAAGCCATTGTTATTCAGCGTTCTTATTCGTTAAATTACGTGGTCGGCAATATCGGTCGGATTTTTCCATTAGATGGATTGGAAAATTGATGTCAGTGGATGTCAGTTCAATTTCTGTTCAGGACTCAAGCCTTGATTAGGACCTGATTCTTCAAGTGTTGTTGCAGTTGTAGTTTTGGAATCGATAAAACACCAGTAAAATCAATAATCTCAAATAGTGACAAGCAGGATTTGCGCAGCAACACATTCTGTATTTACATTTACATTTAGATGTATTGTACATCTTGACTTGCAACTTGCTTTTTGCCACACTCAAATCAAATGATTACACATTGTTGAGTTTGCTCAGTGCTGGCCAGCTGCTGAATACATATTGGAAAACATGCCAAGTCGTCTGTTGACTGACAGTTTGCAGGTTCCAAACTCAGTTTCTCAGAAATGACAGTGATGTGGAAATAAGAGGGATGAGATCAAGAGAGAGAGAGAGAGAGAGAGAGAGAGAGAGAGAGAGAGAGAGAGAGGAGAGAGAGAGAGAGCGAGAGAGAGAGAGAGATCAGAACACAGAGAAAGAGATAAAAGACAAAGATGATGGGAGTGGAAACTGTATTTCAGCAGGGCACTCCTGTGCAGCTGTCAAACTCTTACTGTAGCCTGATATTTATAATGAATCACTATATTTAGTGACGCATCTCTTCAGCAGACTGTCAGCTCCACTTCCCTCCTCGTCCACAGCTCAAATGATCATCTTCACAAATAGATACTGCGCCTTCCTCCACTTTATTATGCTAATAGTGTCGGTGGCCAGGGGATGTCTGTTTCTTTCTGAAATATAATGGATGTTGAATAACCGTCTCAACTAGACCTTTTTAAATATTGAAGAAGCCTACTCTTTCCATCAGCAGGATGGAGAGTAGAGGGAGAAAAACCCATGGACACATAATATAAGTGCGATGAGACTCAGTCACCATATCAACCAGGATTGGAGAACAGTGACGTTTTTAACGTTATCCACCATTTTAGGTTAAATCAACTCTCTATGATGTAAATCTTACTTGTATGCCATAGTTGCTTTAGAGTAATTGACCTAACTCAAACATAACTATGTCATTTTAAGAGGGATAAAGGCATTAATATATGTTTTTGGTTATTTTCTTATTGTTTATTTTCACATAACGTCACCTATACGTCAGCGGTAACTAAAGTTTATAAGCAGGTTGCAAAATAACTTTTTTTAATAATTAATAAATAACATTTGTTGTTAAATGGTGCTAATATTGTGCCCTGTTTAGAAGTAATTAGAATGACAGAGAGAGAGAGAGAGAGAGTTTTGTGGCAAACATAAAGTGAGGGAGAGAAAAGAGCAGGTGTACTATGTCTGTGACTCCCCTGAGGGAGGGTAAAATGATCTTGCCTTCCAAGCAAACACACACACACACACACACACACACACACACACACACACACACATACACACACACACACAGGCATAAAACAATTAGAAAACGCCCCCCTGGAGCACTTTGGCGAATCAAATTACATTGAAGGCTTACTCTGAATCCTGTGGGAGTAGAGGCCGTCCTGTAACTGACCAATCAGCTCTCTCAGGTAGGAAACATTTTTGTACTGGAGTGAGTGTGTGTTCGTGCACGAGTGCTAACGTGTTGAAAGGCAGTACATTTCCTGTAGGTTGAGCTTTAACACTAAGTTATCCCAAGGGAGAAATAACAGTATAGTGTAATGCAGTGTATGTATCAATCCAAACTCTCCTTCATCCTCCCTTCCCTACATCCCTGGACCTGCTCCTCTCTCTGCTTTGTTTACCTCTTCTCACCTTTGACTCCCTACAGCATTTTACAGCTTTGCTGTCACTCATGAACTATTATGTTCTACATGAAAACAGACTGCAGGGGCTTCAGGGTGACTTCTCTGTGTATTTGCTTGCGCAGCTAAATCTTGTCACAATAATAATGAAATATGACTTATCCAATTCTGTATCATTTTCACATTAAGCCTCTGAATTACTTCCGCAAGTGTTTGTCCTCAGATGACTCTTGGAAAATGATGAATATTTTTTAAAGCTATTACAGAAGCTTCAGGTTGGATTTAACAAGCAGTTATTACAAACAGCAGCGACTTCCAGTATTTATTGTAAGATGAGCTAAATACACCTTACACCAATCCCTTCATTGAAGAAAATGTGCAAATTGTGATACCGTAGATCGTGCGGAAATAAACTCTTCACATACACAACATGTTTGCAACTATCTGGATGAAACTAAAACGTACACAGTATTCATCGTATATTTTTGTTTCTCCTCAGTGTGTAGTTTCAGAAATGTGGATGTTCTTACGATTTCCTCTCTACCGATCGCCCTGTCAGGGGTCTTACTAGCCATGTGTGTTAATTAATGGCTACTGGTTATTAATCTGTGCTCCCTCATCATTTCAGTTCTTTAGATCAAAGAAAAAAATCAGTATACTTAATGTAACATAAACACACCTTTACACAATCTGAGGAGTTTTTATGGATAAAATTGTGAACCTTAATTTGCTGAGTTTGGATAATCTAACCAGATGACGTGTTTACAGTCAGATTATCTAGTTGATTGTCAGGAAAATAATCCTTTAAATGTATTCTGTGTCTTCACATTAGGTCTTCCTCGCAATGGCAGTGGGACAGTAGTTTCTGGTTAGGCCTCTCTGTTGTGCTCCGTGTAAAATGATAAAATGATGGGCCGTTGCATTGACACTGACATCTAATCGATGCCTGTCTGAGCTGCGGCGGCAGACGAGCAGCGTGTCATTACTGCCCAGAGATGACAAATAATCACCATGTAGTGATCGTGTTGTCCCTGCAGCTACTGCAGATCCTACAACAACCAGGCTACACACACATGGAAATAACACAAATACACAGGGTGGAAGGGGATGATACTCCTGGTAAACAGCCCATAACAGTCAACTATATTAATATTATTAGCCAACAACCATTATTCCTTGTTTTTGCACACATTACACAAACACTATAGCTCATATATTTTCCCTAATGCATCAAAAGTATAAAATTGACTTTACATTAGCAGATGCAAGTGATGGAAGCTGCAATTAAATATTACTCTTTTTTAAATGTTGAATATGCTAACTGTGACATGTAAAAATATATTCAGAGAAGGGAAGAAAAAGAAAAAGAGGATGGGAAGAGTTGGGAACGCACAAATGAAAATAGAATAAAAAATAGACCAACAGCTGCAGCAGTGTGATTCATCTGGAGCCCCCGTCTCAGAGCAGGTGGATAATTCCACAGCACAGTGTGACCACGCTCCCACAGAGAGATCTGATTGGATGGTAGGGCAAAGGTTCCCGCTTTGCGAGTGTGTTTTTGTGTACGAGTGTGTGTGTTTGCAGGTGTCTGAATATGTTATGTATCTATTTGTTGTGTAGGCATGAGTGTGTGTGTGTGTGTGTGTGTGTGTCAATCGCTGCACAAACATCACCCTGCAGCTGCAGCGTACACACATGCAGATACACACAACGGATACCTGCTGTGCACAGTAACAGGGATGTCACCGTTAGATTTAGGTAGTGATCAGGATTCCCAGGCTGTAATGCAGCGTGACACTCAAAGCATCTGAAAACATATGTAGATTATTTTTGTAATTTATTAATTTTTGCTGCTTTTTCTTCAAATTTAATGCGGCCAATTCCTCAGCACTATGTGTATTGTCTAGTCCAGGGGCAGCCAACGTGTCGCCCGCAGAGACTAAGTAAATCGCCAGCAGGGCATGTTCTAAAAATAGCGCTAGTCACCATGGAGCTCCGTCTAAAATTTGTGTTTAACTGTTTTGCTGGGTTGTTTTTGTATCAATAAGACTTGAATTATTCTTTATTTTAAAATGACAATAATGAATATAGAATTTAAAAAACAAAAATGTTTTCTGTATATATGAACTCTGACCCTGCGCAAGCTAAATCTCTATTTCCCTTTTCGCTGAGACAAGCAAGCGCAGGGGTGGCCAACCCAGCTCTTTGCCCAGTTTCATGCGGCTCTTCAGTTCATATAGAATTTTATTCGTGAGTGTGTGTAAGTGTGCTGTCAGTATGAGAGCATGACAGTGCGTCTAATTTTGATGTGGCCCAAGAGCCAATCACAAAAATGCCTGCGATGCAGTGAACCAATCACCTTCGAGGGGGGAAAAACCTATCGTAGAGTAAACACTATCTGACCATCTGAGCTCCATCCTAAAATGGTAGGGAAAAAATGCACAGCTAAGCGAAAATATGAAGACGAACATAGGATGTTTTATTAGAGTGGGAGAGTTCATATTCATATAAAAATGATGCCTGACCTAGTGCAAAGTGTATTTGCGTTTGTTAACAAACTCAAACTGTTTAAGACACTTCTTCAAAAGGGAGAATTAGCGTATTTTCCCTCTCTGCTTTGCCGAAATGCAACATTGGTTGAAACCCTGCATGAAAACTTTGCGACCCGGTTCCATGATCTACAGCTGAAAAGGTCACAGATCACGTTCCTCATCGACCCTTTTAATGCTGAGACGGACTGTTTGAAAGCCCCGCTAGTCCATGCCTGTCAACATTGGAATTTCAAAATAAGGGAATGTTTTGCCGGACTCCGCCCGGCTCTCCAACAGCTCTCAGCCACCAATGTAAACGTAAACACATAAGGGACGGGTATATACATTCAGGAAATACATGTTTATTTAAAGTATCTATTACTTGTACAGACATGTTTATAAGATGTATTTATTTTATTTGTTAGTTATTATCATCAATGTATTTGATAATGGATGAGTTGTGTGTCTTTGTTTCCCCTGACGAGGACTTCCTTGCGATGTCAGAGTCAGGAAACATGTCCGCTACACTGCGACTGAAATCATCGCAGAAGCTGAGGGCTACATTATTGTTGGCGCAAAACATCGACATCTTTCCCTCAGCTTTGGTCACTTGGTCTGCCTCCGACACAGTTCTTGTCACACATGAAGTCATTGACAGTGTATGTTTTGTGCCTCGTGCTTGTGCTTGGACGATTGTTCGTGCTGGTGAACATCACTTATTCCGTCGTGTGCGATGCTAACATCTGAATGGCACACTTTACAAAAAGCACGAGTTTGCCCGACTCTTGCTTTTTATTAAATAAGTGAAGGTCTCCTCCCATTTGTTCAGGTACTTGCATAAAGTTTGAACTTGTTTGGCAGGTACAACTGCATCTCCATCTATCTCCTGTTCACTGTGACTCTCATCTTTCGTCTTTTTCTTCTGTGTTATTGTTCCTGTTTTCTTCTTCTGTGTGTTTACTGGCGGATAACGTTTTTCAGCTAAAGTTAAACATAATACTGCCACCTGCTTTACCGGATTAGGCCTATTTTTTATTTTTGAAAGGTTAAAATACGGGATAATTAAGGGAAAATATTTAAACGGGAGGACAGCGGGATAGAAGGAAAAATACGGGATAATACTGGGAAAAACGTGAGGGTTGACAGGTATGAGCTAGCGGGAGCAGCTACGATGGGGCGCTAGGTGCGTTTTTACGCTAAACATGGCAGAAAAGCAAAAGAAAATTAACTATTTTCCCAATGATTGGGAGGAAGAATTAGAAAAGAAAAGTGTGTATGTCTCATTTGCGGGGCGACGGCAAAGCGGCACATTGTAGAGACACTTCGGTACGTGTCACAGAAGCTACCATGCTAACCAACCAACTAACTAACTAACTAACTACCTACCCTACCCACCTGCAGCACTGCGGGCAGAACAAGCCGGGAGTTAAAGCAGCTTTGGGCAGCAGCATCTCTTTTCACGAGGCCGGTCAACAAGTCACAAAAAGCAACGGAAGCTTAATTTAGAGCTGCACATTTTTAATAAAGTACAAGAAAGCCTTTCCGGACGGAGAGGTCTTGAAAGGTGCAATAATGTTATTGAAAACACTTGTTCTAAGACGAGAAGAAAGGTTTCCGATGTGATCTCCACTCTCTCTGATGTTACAAAGTTAGTGTTTGTACAAACAGGATATGATCTGAAGATGTGACAGTTAAAGATTTCCTATAAACTGTTACAGAAGTGATACTAAAATATAACTGCTTCAAATGTGCTCATTCATACAAAACTGTCAATACAGATATTTACAAAGATATCAGAGATGTGATGACTCTGACTTTCAAATGTTGAAATAGATTGAGAGCATAAATAAATAATGTTGCTTGTTTAAATGTATCTGTTTCCTACCATAAATCATTGTTAATAATCATTGTGAGGAATAATTATCATTAACGGTGATCAGATAGTCTCTTCACATATATAATATTTATTATTATTATTAATGATAATACTATCATTAAAGGTGAACCGTGCAACTATGTTATTCAGGAAGTTTGCATCAAACAAGTCGCCCTTCGTATTATTCAGTACCCTTGAAGTAGCTCTCAGTATCACAAAGGTTGGTGACCCCTGGTCTAGTCTAACAGCTGCAGGCCTCCTCCTACACAGGAGACTCAAGGCAAGCTAGTAAAACATGTACTGTAAGGTAGTGTATTCATTTGAAACCGAAACATTCTTTAATAAAAAATGATTCAAACCCGCAGCCAACTGTGATCTACAAGATAACGCTGTACTAATCCATAGCTCAAATACTAAACACGCAATACGCACGTATAAGCAGTGAAACAACAGCGTGTTAGCACCTTTGCTAGCACGTGGCTAACTCTAAATGAGCAGCTACATAAGCAGAGGGTCTCCCTATCCTCCCACATCTCACCCATCCATCTCTGCAGCCCCCCCCCCCCCCCAACCAAGCAGAAGAGCCTGTACCTGTTAAAGTGCCTTTGAGCAAGACTCAAAAAAGCAAAAAATGGCAGCGTGCAGACTGACCCAGATATAGTTTGGCTGCACAGTGTGTGTGACTTCAGAGGCATGACTCAGCACTCTATTAGTCAGGGTCAAAACACACACACACACACACACACACACACACACACACACACACACACACACACACAGGGAGTGGTTTGGACAGTGAAGGACAGACGACGCTGACATTTACACACGGGTGTGTGTGTGTGTGTGTGTGTGTTCATACAGTATCACTGCTCGGAGTACGGTGGACATTTACAAAAGTTTCAACCTTCTGGTCATGCAATTTTAGAAAACTTTAATATCCCCAAAGGAGAATTTTGCCACCGTAAACAATAAACATAATGTGTAGACAGAATTAAAACACAGAACAACAGAGACAACAAAAAAAGTCCATGCTCATCATCTGTCAGTAAATAAGACGTATTCTGCACATCCCTATTAATTGCAGGCCCCCCAGGCTAGTCAACATAGCATCCTCTTGACCTTGTGTTGCACGTCACCACAGCTCGCTAAATTGAGTTATTGCCAGAAGAAATATTTATATTCAACTTATAATTATAGTGTTAGAACATTTTCATGTAATAATGATTCCTGTGTTTATATTTATCCTAAAGAAAAGTGTTGTAGGGTGTAGTAAAGCAGTAACTCACTGCTCTTTCGGAGAAACTTTCCTTAATTATGGTTCAATTCATTGCTTCTGAATCATAATCCACGCGAGAAATAAACCCCAGTTTCTGATTAGGGCCAATAATACGCTAATACAATAATGTGTTTTTCCATTAAAAGTCTTTGCCTGAGTAGCTTTAAGGAATTAGTTTAGATTAAATGACGTGTAATGACGCGACAGGTACAGTTTATGTGCTTTTCTCTCTCTCGGTGTTGCACTCACGAGCAGTCATGTCCAACCCTGTCAGCTCTCTCACTCACAGTTGCTCTTTTAAAAGACGGCGCTTGTGTTTTTGTCTAAATGTCAATATGACATCAGCTCTGTTCTGGGGAGGCAGTGATGCTCTTTGCACACAAACAAACACACACACCCTTACATCCAGGCATACACAATATACACACAGAATACAAACACCAGCACACACTTATTCATGCAAATACACACACACGAAACACACACACACACACACACACACAACACGAAAACACACACACACAGAAATCCTGGCCCCAAAGCATCTCTCAGCCAGAACTGCCAGTTTCATGAGGCAGAACTAATTCACTGTACATTTTTTGGAATCCGCCTCTCTTTTCTTCTGTCTCCTCTTAGCCTCCTCTCAACTCTCGTTCTAATTCCCTAATATCCTTATCCTCTGCCTCTTTCATTCTGACATTTTGCCTTTACCCTCATTCTCTTCTACTTTTCTGTTCTATCCTCCTCTATTTTACTCCTCTGCTCATACGTCCTCAGACTTTCCTCACTTTTTCTCTCTCTCGATCCTGTTTTGAGTTTTACTCCCTTTGCCCTCTTTGTGCTTTTACCGCATTTCTTCTCTCCCTTCCTGCAATCATTTGATGGACAGTGACGTGCAGTTCAACACTGAAAGTGGTACAGTTATTTTAGAAATATATTTGAACAGTTACATTCATACATACAGTTCAGTGTTGGATGATGTAATCCTATCTATTCAAACCTCTATTAAAGTGTGGCCGCCACAGGTCGCTAGCCATTAGCTGTCAGCTCCACCAACGCTCCACCTCTTTGCCACCCTTTTTGGATCAGCCGAGAGTTAAATAGTGTCGTCACTGCCAAGATGGCGACGGCTGGAGCCGCTAACGTTGAGCTTCACAACGTCTCCTCAGAAATCTATGGGTGACGACACAAGTGGGATCGTGCTTCATCCCATCACAAACACAAGTATTTTATCAAATATATTCCACCAAAATCCACTTTATAAGTAAACTCAATTTCAGTCTATAAAACATTTTACTGTTGGGTCCGTAAAGTTCATACTGTGTCTGTAGTGATTTATCTATAGTGTGCTGGAATAATCAGGAGTAAACCAGAGCTGAGAGAGGTTTCTTATTTTCATTTCACTCTCAACACCCTCTCATTTAGTGCCCTGCGATTATTCTCTCTCTGTTTGCGATGTTTTTTCCCTCCCTGCAACACTCCATCTTCTCTCCAACCCCACCTCTACTCATTTTCCTCAGCCTCCTCATCCCTCCCCTTCCATCTCACTCTCTCATCTCACACTGGAAGACTTTCCCTCTCCTCTCCTTGCTCTAAGCTCTCGGCTAAACTTTCCTCAAGATTTTTTCCTCCAACTTCCTTTCTGCCATCTGTCTGATCATGTCTCTTTCTTCACCCTGCGGGATGAGCCAGCAATCTCCCCTACCCATAATGCTCCTGTCTAAGTGAGGACTGCCGCCTGCACTTCAAAGTATACACTTCAGCACTTCAAAGGTTGCGCGCTCTCTCTCATACTAAAACCAAGACCCGATCAATTAAATCCTAATAATACCCAGCAGACCCCCCCCCCACCACTTCCACTGATGACTGAGGTTCAAATCTAGGTACACACGGCGAGGAAAGAACTTCTAGTCGGTAAACTTTTGTGTCCCCACAGAGGTAATTTGTGTTGCAGCTCTGTGGATAAAAACATCAAATAGGACCTGTATCTTTAATAGATGTATGTCTAATAATAAAAGTGCAGTTTTGGAAATTATGTAAAGTCAGATTATTAGGCCAGAAGGAAGCAGGATGCTAAACTTATCTTAAGTACAGTTTTCATATAGCACAGCGTTTTTCTAAGTATTTCAGCAGAAAAAGTAACTCAATATTTGGGTGTATTAACCAAAAGCCTCAAGTTCAGCCTATTGAATGAATAAAGAAAGAACAGAGGCTTAACAAACGTGTATATTTTATGATGTACCTCCAGACAATCCATATTTCTGCAAGCAGTCTCTCTGGAAGCTTTTCCTCTTAAAAGCTGCATGAAGTTGTTTCCCACTCAGAGCAACGTTATTATTCAGCCGGAGTTTCTGTCTACTGGAGAAGAAATATCTAGATCTTTAGCTGCTACATGTGCAAGCTATTCGCTAACTTTGCGTACACTGCAGTTATCAGAGCTTGTTTGACTATACTATACAATAAAGGAGCTGTAAAACCAAAACAATGAGCTTAAAGAAGCTAAAACTCAGTTTGATGGGGATATTTCTCAGAACAAAATGTACCCTTTTCACATAAAACATAGTCATTTGATTCATTGCGTATACAAAAAATAATAATCAGTGGATTTCAAAGCAGTGAAGGACAAACCTTATGTATAACATGATAAATCAGTGTAAAGGTGTTTCTTTGTTTCAATGACAAAGCTGTGTGTACGATAAAGCAGTAGTTGAAGTCATGTTCCCTGTTGAGATCGCCGGCCCACTGAAGCTCTGTGTTTTGCTGCTGGCTAGCTGTCATCCTATTACGCACACACACACACACAACACACACACACACATGCATGAACAAACTCTTGAAGGGATACACGCACATGTCCAGCAAAGATTGTACTGCTGGCCCGTGCTTGATTGGTGTGTATTTAAGTGCACGTATGTCTGTTTGTGCGTTTGTTTGTGTGCACTTAACCTCTATCCACTAGAGCTGCTCAAGAGCCAAAAGTAGAAGACAACCTCCAGTGAACAAATAAATCAGTGTGAAATTCAATTAGTTAAGTGTTTTTTTTCTTTGTTAAGTGCCAGTTACCTTAGTTTTATTTATTTATCTGTTGTCTCTGTCCATCTCTCTCTAATAAATAATTCTGCTCTGACACAAGTCCTACAGAAGTCCTACTATTTAAGTGTTTTCTGATCCAGCATCAGATAGAAGACATCGTTTGCAAAATCTTTACAAATGTCCGCTGAATCTGATTCATATGATGCTTTTCTGACTGGCTTCCTCTATGGCTTAAGTTTTTATAGGTTTAGTGTTCAAAAAATTACTTGGTTAATGGAAAAGATTAAGGTCACAGTTAAAAGTAGAAGGAAACTCGGAGATTGTAGACCTCCGCTAAGGCCGTTTCCATAAGTGAAAGATAATGCGTGTATCCGCCCCATCGTGATTTGGATCCGCTCCAAAATTCAATGGGTTCTTCCTTGGCCCATGTTTGACCCTTCCATCAACTTTCATAAAAATCGGACCAGTATCTTTTCCGTAATATCCTGCTAACATCCTTGTTGAATGGAATAAACCCATGCTGACTACAAGCGGAAAACAAGACAAAAAACAGTTTTCTGTATCCAAGTCACACACTTTTTTGACACATTATTGAAGTCATTATTTAGCGTCTGCTAAAGCAGTGGTACCGGTACCGCGGTATTTGGTACCGGGCCGCACAGAAAGAATGAATAAAAAAATATTTTATTGATTATAAGTCTGAAAGATGTTTTATTTTGAAAAATGACCGGATACATCCGCATGTGTCTCTTGACACATGTCAAGACCATAGGTCAAGGCGCTCGTCTTCACGTGATACTAAATTAAGCCCACAAGCAACAATGAGTGGAAAACAAACGTCTTTAAAGAGCTTTTTTGGAAAAGGGAAAAGACCCAATGAGGAGACAGAAGAAGAAGAGCCTACGACTTCTAAGAAAAAGAAAGCTGCATTTAAAAGACAATATCAGGAGTCCTACTTAAAATACGAGTTTATCGCTACAGGTGATTCTTATGCGCCGCTCTGCATAACACACAGGCTTGCACATGAGACAACGAAGCCTTGAAAACTGCTTCAGCACCTGGAGACCAAGCACCCTGCATTAAAAGACAAGCCCTTGGAGATTTTTGAAAGAACAAGAAGGACATAAACAATTATTGATGGCCACCACATCAACACATGCGAGTGCACTGAGAGCGTCAGACTTAGTGGCTAACCATATTGCTAAGACGAAGAAACCTTTTATTATTGGTGAAGAATGTATACCCCTATATTGGACTTTGGATTTTATGCACTTTATATTTGTTTTTATGCCGGTCGTATCATTTTATTTCGTCATATTTATCCCCCCACACTTTGAAGGCCGGTCCGTGAAAATATTGTCTTACATGAAACCGGTCTGTGGCGCAAAAAAGGTTGGAGACCTCTGTGCTAAAGGTCCTTGTCAGGTAAATGTCAACATATGTTGCTTAAAGCTTTTTTCTTTTTTTTACAAATGACAAAGGCTGTGATTTTTGTTGTGAGGGCGTCTTTTTGTATTTCTACAAAAGAAAGAAGTTACAGGTTACTTTTAAGTTGGTGCGAGGAACCTTTTGTAGCTACAAGTTACGTACTGTTACGTACCTGTTTCCGTTCTTCATGTGTTTCTACTACGCTAGGCTAAACTATTGTTAAAGCAATCTTTCTTCTGAACATCTGATCAATCTTTCAGCCCACTTGTTAAAATGAACTTGCTGCTTCTTTGTGATCAAGCTATTTAAAGCATATTGAAGAGTTTGATGGAGACTATAAGTGCCTCTTTGAAGGGTTAATCTGGTCTGGATTATAATGCTCACATCGTTTATCATGGCAGCTATAAATTTACAGCATATGCTGATGAGATCCTCCTACACGTTGTATGAGCAGAGGCAAGTGGTGGGCAGATTAACCTCATCTGGGTTTCATATCGGCTCTGTGAAGAATTGCTGGGCAACCTGCCGGAGACAGAAAATAGGTAGGAAGTGAAAAAAGGTGACGCTGTAATGTGGGCAATAAAGCATAATGTGTACACATTCAAAACAAACACACACATATACAGCCTTGTGCCCACTCTCTCGCCTCTCAAAGCAACGTTATGTAATTAAAGAGGCTCCATTGTTGTGATGAAATGAGAAGAGAAGATTTTTTAAATATCTGTGAAATGGAAATGAAACCTGTTTTGGTTATATAACCCTGTTTTAGTGTAAGTCCCTCTCTTCTCCCCTTCTCTGCTTCCTTTCCATTTCTTTTCAGTCCTATGTTCATTTCCTCCTCTAATTTATTCCCCCTTTCTTCTATTGCTTGTTTCTCTCCTCTACCTTTATCCTCTCCTCTAATTTATCTTACTTATTCTCTCCTTCACTGGTTTCCCACTCCTATAATTCACCCCCCATTATCTTTCCTCCCCTAGCGTCCCTCCTCATCCTTTACACTTCCTCCCTTTCTCCAATTTATGTCTTTATTTCCTCCCTCTCCTCCTTTCTCTCCTCCTCAAGCTTCCTCCCCTCCATTTCCCCCACTGCTCTTGTTGCTCCCCTCCAAATCCTTCTCCTCCTTTAACTTTGCGTGTTGAGTTGAGTTGCGTGGATGAGTTGGAGTTAAATAGAAAAGAGTAGAAAAAGAAAGTGGCCAAAAATTCAAAATGGACAAAAGTAGAGTCAGTTTTATATACAGTATATATTACAGTTTACTTTATAGCACCAAATCACAACAGAAATGATCTCATGACACTTTTCATATAGAGCTGGTCTAGACCGCTTTAATTTACAGAGACCCAACATTCCCCCCACGAGTGAGGGAGACAAAAGTGTAGAGAGAGAGAGAGAGAGAGAGAGAGGAAACTAAAGTGTAAGGAGGAGACGGAGCTCAAGAGGCAGGAATTAAGATGGAGCTCCTGTGAAATCTGCTCTTTGTTGTCACGTAGAAGTGAGTCTCCTCACGTATGGTGACTGATGCAACCTGTGCACCGAGCGCTGAAACCTGCCCCAACACTCACACAAATCATTTGAAACCATAAATTATGATATGTTGAAAGGAAATTATATATTAAAATGCTCAGTATTTGATAACACTTTCTGGAAATATCTTAATATAACATAATATATTTGATAATTGTATTTTCTATGCAGGATGATTTGTATGTTTCACCCTTGAAGCTGTGTTGTTTCAGTAGGCACTCAGTGTTTCAGAGAAAGTGCACAGCCAAGCAAATACTGTGGCTGCGTGTTGACAGGAATTGATCGGTTCAGTCAGCCGTAGATCATAACCTGTCTACGCCCTGATTGGCTCATCAGAGTGTTTTGACCCGGGGGTTTCATATTAAGTTGATTTACTGTAAGGTTGTCGTGGTGATGATGAAGATGATGCATGGCTTGTCATTCGGTGAAGTAGTTTGTGTAGCCGCGGCTTGTTGTTAGTCAGTGAAAGTGTAACATATTGGTAATATGTGGAATATTGGCTTAACATTTGTCGAATCCTAAATCTTTTTTTCTTTAATCAATGGTTTCACTAAAGAATGGTTAACCTTTGTATAGTTATGTTCAGGCAACTCAAAGCACTTAGTTTAGGCTACCTATAGATCAGGGGTGGGCAATTAACTTTTACAAGGGGCCACGTGAGAAACCAGCTGTGTTGGAGGGCCGAATCAACAATAAATTGAACTTAATTCTGCTCAATATTCATTTTCTCCCATTGTAAAAAGTAATACATTAAATATTTTGATTAGCTGCTACTGGTAATCAAAAGAATAAAGATATTCTCTTCCAATAAATATATGAAATTGTGGAGTGGGTCAAATAGGAAAATACTCCTAGAGAAGTAATAAACAGTAAAAACAATCATTACATCAGTATTCTTCACAAACCAATACTGAAAAGGTGTTTTACAGTATGTAAAGATAAGCAAGTAATCAACTTTATACAAAAAGTAATAAGTGCTTTTCATGTTTTTCAGTTCACTTTACTTGTTCAGTGAAAAAGATCCAGTCTGTCTTGAGCTTGAACAAGTGCACTGAAATCTGGTTGAATGTCTGAGGTGGATATGTGCAGGACAGCTGACAGGTGATCATCAGTGATAGAGGATCTGTATCTGGATGTGTTGAACTTCATCACTGAGAATGTCTGTTCACATATGTAGGTAGATCCAAAGAGGACCAGAATCTTCTGAGCATGTCTCCTCATGTGTGGAAAGTTCTCCTCTTTCAGGGAAGAGTAAAACTCAGGCAGTGAGACTGACCCAAAGTGCTCTGACAGAAGTGTGTCAGACTGCAGGTCAATGAGTTCAAGCTGAACATCACTGGGTGCATCATCCACATTGCATGTAAATGGGGAAAAATCATGTGCATTTCATTCTCAACTGTTTTAAAGTCTTGAAATCGCCTCCAAAGCTCACCATGCAGCTTCTAACATGGATGAGTTACCTGTGGAGGTGATCAGCTGATGGTGTGGCTTCCTTCAGTGTTGGCAAGTGGGTGAGAATGTTGTCCTCCATTTGGCTTGAGAAGCTGCAACTTTCTCATGAAAGCCTTCACTGCGCTGTACATTTCATGCACAAAAAGGCCCTTGCATTGCAGTTTGACATTTAGTTCATTCATTAGTGCGTCACATCGACAGCAAAACCAAGGTCTGCCATCCAGTCTGCATCTGAAAGCTGTGGGACGTCTTTTCCTTTCTTCACACATAAGTCTTGACTCTTCTCTCAGGTCCCACACTCTTTGCCCAGGCTGAGCCACCTGACAGCGGCGTGGTAGCCTATGTCCCCATGTTCAGTCTCATTTTCCTCAAAGTGCAACAAACTGTCTGTCACAGTGCTTGACATCAAACAAGCTCTTGCCCTGATGAAGTTAACTATTTTAGTTACAACATCAACAACATGGTTAATGTTTAGAACTGACTTACACAACACTTCCTGATGTATAACACAATGCAAAAATACCAATTTCTGTTCAGGGTTCATTTCTGTCACTTTATACTGCATTCTCTTCACAAGTCCAACATGTTTCTCCGTCAGATTTGGACAACCATCCGGTGTCACGCCTGCCAGCTTGTCCCATTTCAGTCCCAACTTGTCCACACATGCATTTACCTCCGTGAACACATCCCTCCCTGTTGTTGTCCCTTTCATTGACTGCATGGCTTCTCAAATGCCTCCTTTTTCTCCGGACATATGAGTGCTGCAGAATCCACCAAACACTCCTTGATAAACTCTCCGTCACAAAACGGTTTACTTTTTCTAGAGATGTTGTGATATAAGACATAACTTGTGTTGACAGCTGCATCTCTGGATGTGCAATGTTTTGTAAAAAGTCCTTGTTGGTTTTGCAGCTAGCAAAGCACCCAACTCCTTTTCCCGCTCTTCATCAGACAAGTTCTTGAACGGCGACTCAAATTGTAATCCTTGAACACAGCGACCTGCGCACCACAAACTAAGCACACGGCTTTACCTTTGACTTCTGTAAATAAATACTTAGCAGTCCATGTCATCTTGAAAACGCGGCATTCTGTATCAATCTTTCTTATTTTGCCGTGAGCGGTCATTTTGAGGGCCAGCATCACTTGTAGCTGTTCAGAAAAACAGCACCCTTTTCAAAATAATAGCAACACAGTTAGAAAGTTACCATGCACGCAATACAATGGTGTTGCTTTTATTTTGAAAATGGTGCTGTTTAAATATATATACTTTTTCATATATGTTATAATGTACGACTGTCCTCTGGACAGGGCCGGATGTGGCGCGGGCTGTACAATGCCCAGGTCTGCTATAGATGGTCAACCCCAACTTTCTATGAAGAACCGGAAAAAACACTGCCAGTGGACATAATCCAGGCAGCAGTTACATTTTCTCCAAAACATATTAGAAAAATGTTTTAGTACATATACCATCATCATTATCAGCTGTTCGCTTCAACACCTCTTTCCCTGGTTCTTCTTCCTTCCTTGGCTGTCTCCTCTTTCATCTGCACACACTTTGAGCCAGTTACATCAGACGCAGCGGGGAGCCACATTACTAGAGGCTGAGCTGAATTACTGTGTGCACGACTCATGTGCATGTGTGGTGTCACTCACTTCACTCTTTCTCCTGTCATTCGCCCAGTGGGCTCCTCTTCTCCACTAATCCACTTCCTCCTTCTGCTTGTCATCTCCTTCTGGTAAGCCTTCAGCTACACAGGCCCCCTCCATTTTGCATTGAAGTGAACTGTGTGACTACATGTGTGTGTGTGCTGCTTGTGTAAGTACGAGTGTATGTGTGGTGCAGTAGAGTGCGGCCTAAAGCAGCAGCCAGTGCTAGGGAAGTGTGCGCTCGAGCAGAACAATGGCATTCTGGGTAAAAATAGCCTTCACCCCTGTTGGAGGGAGAGAAAAGGAGACGGAGGGTGACAGGGAGAGAGAGGAGAGGGAGGGTAAGAGCTGAGAGGGAGGGGGAAGATGGAAGTTTAATGATCATGTAGTGAAGAGATGAAAGAGAGAAACTGCAGGTGGTAATGTGTGAAAAGACACAGAGAAGAAGTGAACTGAAACAGAGAGAAGCAGAGAAGCTTTGGCACAAGAGAAGTGCTCTTCTCTGTGCTATGGAGGGACCACAGATCGGTATGGTATAAGCGATGGTAAAAGCCAGAAGTTTCATCGTACTGAGTCACAAGAATCCGTTCATTAAAATGATTTGTTCACCTTGCATGACAGGATCTCCGACTGCACTCACCCACTCACTGATGGGTGGGTATTGTTCTAAAACATACAATGCCAGTACACTTGTAATGTGATCCTTCATTTGATACCTTTTTGTTCTGCTTCATTGGATACCCATTATGTGAATCGAAGTGTTCAGTTCCATAAGATTCCATCATCACCTCCCTACAGTCATACTTTCAAATGCTTTGGTGGCATCTTGGAACATTGAACTGCTAACTACATGAAATACACTTCCCTAGAATTCAGTTTTGAATGAACCCAGTTCAGCAAGTGAGGCAGTACAGAATTGATCTTGGAATTAGTGTCAAACTACCATTCTCACTACTTTTTACATTACATTACAGTTCATTTAGCTGACGCTTTTATCCAAAGTGACGTACAAAAAGTGCAAACAATCATGGAGATACAACTCCGAAAAGCAAGAATCTTGTGAGTACAATAGCTTCAAATAGGTACAATCGTATAAGTGAACACTGTCTTCAAATAGCCAGTTTGAAGTGCAACAACATAAGTGTAGCATACAGAAACAATAGAATACAAATTCAACTATTAGCTATAAATAAGCCAAACCAATACAAGTGCAACATACAAAGAACAGTTATTTACTGTTACTTTCACTTATGTCTCTTCGTATTGTTTGTTTTCCTGACTAACTACGTGATTCAAATTAAGGAAGCACCTTATTTTGGAGTAACCAAGGTTTCTATGAAGCTGGATGAGGGTTAAAGTGACTTTCTGAAACCATTAGCTGGTGTTTACAGGTGCCAACAGCATATAAAGAGAAATAAAAATAAACAGAGAGTGAAAACAATGCAATACCACAAACATCCCCTACAGAGGATGCAGTTTCCCTCAGGGCCAAATGAAACAAATATGCCTCCTTCATTGATGGCAGAGGGAAAATACAATACAGAACAATACAATGCAACGCTGGACAGATTTCTTAAGGACAGACATTTAGCAAGTGCACGAGAGAGAGAAATAATTAAAACTGATGGAGCATTTTAGTGAACGTTATTGACAGGGAGAAAAGGCCAGATAGTTTGTGCTATGTAGGTTAAGTGGATGCAGCGATGGGCTTCTCTGTGGGACAACACACACACACACACACACACACACACACACACACACACACACACACACACACACACACACACACACACACACACACACACACACACACAGAAAGTATGATAGTTAAAGGAGTAGTTGAGACTTTTTATGGTGTATGGTGAGGGGAGGCCTACTTTATTTTTCCTGTCAGAAAGCCTGACAGAAATTAAGTCTAGTCTGGTCAGATTGCACAAATGCTTTACTTATATATATTTATTTACATATGTACTTGATGTCCTTTTTATAGTGTCAGAAAAACAAAATACAATTTGTCAGTTTTTATATTTTGTTTTTCTTTATTTTCTCATCAGTTTCTGATCTTACAACTGTAATAATTCCAGGTATCATTACAAAGGTTTGAATGCTCTTTAATTTGGCTGTCTGTAATGAACAAGTACTACAGTGTCCACCACTCGATCCTAAGTCTAGCCGTTAGTCGACCAGTTAGTCACTGTCAACCTGGTCTCCTAAAAATGACATTACCATACAACAAAACTGCATTATCAATCACATTTCGAGGGAAACGGTAATGTTTTTACGTACCACAAAAACATACATACGTATGTACATATGTACGTCTGTAAGTTAAATAATGTCACAAACATACTTAGTTTACGCCAGACCATTATGTTTCACTAAACCTTTTTTTTTTGTTGCCTGAACATAACCAAGTAGTTTGGTTGTGTGACTTGTTTTGTTTTGTTTCTAATTTCCAACATTAACCACAGTTTTGAAACTGCAACCATAATCTGGGAGAACGCAGTTTAGTTGTACGGGAACATAATTTAGCAGTAGACATGGTTGTCACTATGGAGTCTTTTGTATGACACTTAATAACAGATAGAGTCTAAAAGGGATTTAGAGAAAGAGAGGGGGGGGGGTGGCTCAGTAGGGAGAAGAGATCAGAAGAGGAAGAGAGATAGAAAGAGGTTCGGTGGGTTGATGAGTGGGTGGAAAAGAACAGAGATGGGAGATAAGTGTTCAGTTGCA
Organism: Cottoperca gobio; assembly: GCF_900634415.1. Taxonomy (NCBI): domain Eukaryota; kingdom Metazoa; phylum Chordata; class Actinopteri; order Perciformes; family Bovichtidae; genus Cottoperca; species Cottoperca gobio. Next base: position 16,002,811 of record NC_041361.1, read on the forward strand.
TAGAGAGACAGAGAGGGTAAACATAATCTGTGTACTGGAGAGATACTGTATAGATAATTAATATTGATTATTACATACATAAGATGAACAAAATAAGACATAACTCATAATTGAATGTTCTGTTTGCACTTCCCAGAGATCACCCATCAATCAAACACTGTGGGCGGGACAGTAATATGTTCTTAGTCTTTTGCTCACACTAGGTCATTGCTCTTCTGCTTCTGCATTTTGTTTTGTGTTTCTAGAAAGACCTAGGTAACACTGTGTTCACATCAGCACATGGAAAAAAGTTAAAGTAAAGGCAAAAAAGTGATTATGTGCAGTATGTTTGTGTGGGTGTGTGTGCGCGCACATTGCAGTCTAATTTCTTTGATTACTCAGCCTCACAGTGTAAGAAGTGAGTGGAGCCGATGTGATGAAAATAGGGTTTAGCTGGCAGTACGACTTGGCACTTTAGAAACATGTCATTATAATTTAGCCTGCTGCAGCTCTGATGGCTCTGTCTGGATTTAAGATGTGTGTGTGTGTGTGTGTGTGTGTGTGTGTGTGTGTGTGTGTGTGTGTGTGTGTGTGTGTGTGTGTGTGTGTGTGTGTGTGTGTGTGTGTGTGTGTGTGTGTGTGTGTGTGGCTCAAGTCTCAGAAGTCTGCTATTTAAGTGGAATCGACATATTCAGCGTTAATAATTTTAATCAGTGTGTTAGAATGTCAATCTTATTTGTGAATGAGAACACATCATTTTAGTTGAGGAGTGGTTGCAGAAGGACAGTGGGTTAAATGACATTTAAGTCACACACACTCACACAGAAACACACACTTACCAGTCTTGAGCAGTCTTGACTTTCTGACGGTCCTGAATTTCAAGGTGGTGACATTTTATTCAAATGATCACTTTATTAGGTGTTTAAATTTTATTTTCACAAAACAAACACCTGCTTTTGTTACAGTGCCTAATTGTGCCTTTCCGTTAGATGGATTAGACGTTAGTGTTGATGCTTTGAAACTTTAAAACAGCCTTTTCAAAGCATCAGGAATGAGCTAAAAGCAAGATTTTGAATTTGAGGAGCTATAATAAAATCAGGGAGTGTATCTTCAAATATGCTTTACTAGCCATATTATAGAGATGATACAATAACAAAAAATGGTCTGTACTGTTGTGTAAAAACAAGCAAGTTGTCAATGTTTGGCTTTTGTCCTCTCTTTGTTGCAGAAAAAGGAGTGGTTATGTCTCAACTGCCAGACCCAGCGGCTGTTGTCCGGAGGAGGTCTCGACGAACCTCCACTTCCTGTTCCTCACCCGTCTCCCAAGCACCAGCCAATGGGCTCGCCCCGTCACCAGGCGCCAGCCAGTCAACAAAGTCCTTTCCACAAGCCCACCAATCAGCAGGTGCTCAGGCCAGCCCAGGCGCAGAAAGCGCAGATGGGAAGTGCTGTTAGCGGACCGTTTGCACCCGCTGCTGCCAAACACCCAACCGACACCAAGACCACGACACCAGTATCAACCACAGAGACCCAGAAACATCAGAAACCCACAGAGGAGAAGCCCAAAACCGAGCCTGAGAACCAAACTGCCAAAGACACCAAACCCTCCCAGAAGAAAGGAGAACAGATCACACCAATCAAGGAAATGAAGAAGTCCCGGCACTATGACGTAAGTCAGATTTTTTTATTTTAACATTGCTTTAGTCCGATGTACTACTCTGTATGTTAAGCTATTGAAAAGGACCAAAGTTGACTAGTTAAATGGTTTCACAGCTTGTGAAAACTGAACCAAATAAATAAGATATACTATTATCAAAAACAGTTAAGCTGATTTTCAGTTCTTTTGAAACCATAGTGTAACATACAGGTCTATGTACAAAAAAGGGCTTTTGTTGCGTGAGCTTTTTAACTTTCCGAGCATCTATGCAGTTTAAGCATGCATGGCTGTTTCAGCATGGCCCTGCTTCGCATTCATGCAGTTTTTCTATCACACTCAATGAGCTTAATGGAAGCTATTATTCTGCACCAGATATGTGTAGTCGACAGATTTGTGCCAACATTGAACCTCCAAACTCCTCACAGTCCTTACAGACACTATATGAGAAAAGGTCAATGATAATAGGGCTGCAATCCAGATGATACTTTTGTAAACTAGAAGACGACAGAGAGAAACTCTTACACAAGCAGTTATTAGAGTGAGTGTAACATCTGGTCCTTTGGGACTGCACTGCAAATCTGTTTAAATGTATACTTATTGTATATACAGCCCCAAGATATTTTAACGTAGTTCACTGTAGAACCAGACCAGGAGTTGTACAAGTGGCTGGTTAAGGGAAGGATCTAACATGAAGGCTTCCTTTGGAGTTCAAAAAGCCCCGCTCCCCTTCCTAGCTAGCCTCTGGTCCACCTAGCTTCTCTAACTCATCAGGCTTTCTCGTAGACGATTTCTCTCAATATTATTTCTAAAAAGATGAAATATGTTCTTGGATTTTCTGTAAATATTATAAATTGGCTTATGGAACCAGGCTAAGGCTAAGTGGTGGGGGGGGTGGGGTGGTTTCTACTGTAAGTGGGGGGGCTTCTACTGTACATTCTTCTACATTTCAAAATGTTGCTGTCCCAAGCAGAATCAGACCTATGATGTAGATTAAAGTGATGCATGTGATAAAAGAAACATGTGCCCAATGGACTTGGGAAGCTTGTGTTGTCTGACAGCTGAGAAATGGATTTGAACTTTTTACATCACCATGGATCCTGCCATCGACCAGCTGCCTGTTGCCACATTAGATTTCCTCCAATGTTTTCTTCAAGGTTTTGAATGCTGTGTTTAGACTCCAGATGTAAGTAAATGCATGACAGTGGCATCTTGAGGCCATTCATGCTCCTGTGAATGTAGCTTATATTACACACTTGCGATGAGTTGTGCTGACAGATAAGCTTTGTAAAGGATCATAAAGGTCACATTGAACACATCTGTGAGATTACATTAGTTTGGCATTAAGTTGATATCACTGTGTCTCGCAACACTGAGTAAAAGCAACACCATTTTTAGGACAATGATATCTTTTAAAAGAGTTCTTGCTTTTATCAACACAAATCTCCAATTATTTTTTCATGAATATTTTGCATATTTTCCAGCTTAATTCTCACCTGCTACATGCTGTTATAACTTTAAAACTAATGCAGTTTTGGAACTGGTTACTTAAAATTAAAGGCAAAATACAATTGCAATCCAATGTGCTCTTTCCCATATACCTTGGTTATTTTTTTTATTTGCAGTTACATTCAACTCAGATATTTATATCTAAATATCCAATTCATGACTATAATGACAAGTGAAATGCATCAATGTTTTTAGTGACACTGAGATCCTCATGTATTTACAATGGAATCAGATGGTTTTGTGGTTAGTAATATAACCACATTTCAGAAACACATTTTGAGATGTATTGTATTTGCCCTGTCCATATTTGTTTTAAAAATCTTTTCTCTGAAAAAATTGAATATTCTTTTTTGTTCTTGGAAAATGTTCCCATGTTTGTTTGTTTTCAAAGTAGTATTTTTTTGGTTGAAGAATTTTCTCTATGTATAACAATGCCTCTATAATTTCATGTCAATTATATTTTCATTTTGTTTGGTGATCAGAGCCCAGCCTTGTTTTTCCTTTATTATACTACAAACTGTAAATTATAATCACCTTGTATGCAAAACACTGGGTATTTCACACCACAGCATATAGTTGTGGTATGTTATGACACAACTCAAGTTTTTCTGAGGAACCTGGTTATCTAAAATTGTAAGTTGAACTAATTACTTACTCCTGTGTTAGACGTCCGGCTATTTTAAAAGCATGTCATTGATTCTGTGCTAACAGAATGCTGAGGCTGCAAGTGACAGCATTCATGGACTACCTTGGGGAATGAGAGTGTGAGAGAAACACAGACGGAGTGAAGAAATGCCTTTTCTTACTCGGCGGCAGCCATCGCTCCTGCTGAAATATTCATAAAGATTGGCTGCTTTAGGCCTTTACAAAGGCAGAGCAGACGTTCCTCATCTAGGGACCTTCTAGGAATTTAAAGTGCAGAGAACTTAAAGTAAAGTCTCCTCTGAAGTATTGTCACCATCGTTAAGAGGTTTTCTAGAAAAACATTTACATCATTTTTGTGTCGATTTGTATTCTGACCTCCATCCCCCTTTCATTCACCAGGTTAGTCCCTTTGAAATTATGATCTCGCATGTTATTAATAGACATCTGAGACAGAGCCATTGATGAATGAGTGTTGAGTAGTTTTTATGTTCCAGTCATGTTAACATCACAATTGCTCATCATCAAAAACTGAAATCTAACTCCTAAAAAACTTGAAATAAATTTGACTAACCTCTTTCCATCAATGGTTAACAAAATTGTTAACAAACCTTATAACTATAAGCCACTTTATGATAACTGTATAATTATGTAATTTGTCTTAAACTTGTCATTAATTATATTATTGGAGAATTACTTATTAATAAAATCAGTACGTACCTTAAATGTTTTTGATCAAGTTTTATTGTTGTATAATACTTTACCTTTATTATATTTAAATTTAATTGTAAAGATTTTTAACATTTTGTTCAAAAGTCTAACATACTGTTAGTAGATCTGATACGAAAACCTTTTTTCAGTTTTGGAAATTGGAAGGTTTTAGCATGCCTGTTCAAGCAGATTGCAAGCAAACATATTTGCATAAAGATGTGCTTATCCAGTATCAACACATTGTCGTGCTTTATATAAATTATTACTTAATTAAAAACCCTAACTTCCCCAAATCTAATACATTCTTCCTTTTATCTTCTTCTCTCTTTAGGATACAAAAAACAACAGCACCCATGACTTGTCACGCAGCCCTCAGAGCCTCAGTGACACCGGCTACTCTTCTGATGGCATCTCCAGCTCCCACAGTGAAATCACAGGTCTAATCCAAGAAGAGGAGATGAAGCTGAGTGAGAGGGGGATCAGTGGACGGGGCTCCCCACCAAGCCCTTCTGAAATCACCAAGCTAGAAAGCTCCATGAGGCCATTGCTGGAGAAGAGCCTTTCTGAAGACAAGGGGGACAGAAGAGGGAGAAAGCACAGAGACTTGGATGATCGAGGGAAGCAGCGCCCTCGCTCCCTGTCAATCCCACCAGATTCATTCGACTCTGACGAGGAACTAGAAGATATACTAGAGGAGGAAGAAGATGGAGGAGACTGGGATGGTAAACGGTCGGAAGGCAAGGAGGAGAAGAAGGAGAAAAAAAAGAAGGAAAAAGATGCTGAGCCCCCAGAGATGACTGATGAAGAGTTCATGAGGAGACAAATAATGGAGATGAGCGCTGATGAAGAAAATGAGGAGGACGAGATGGAGGAAGATGAAGATGAAGATGAGGAAGATGAAGGATATGGCTACCAGAAACCCAAGAAAAGCCAGCATAAACACATCTCTGACTCGGGGAAAGAAAAAAGACGTCTTCAGCACCACTCCAGCAGTTTTGAGGAGGAAACTAAGAGCTCTTCCGATGTTTATAAAGGCTCAATGGAGGAGGGTGAAGAAGATTTGATGGCACAAGGAGGCTTGAGGCGCTTCAAAACCATTGAACTTAATAACACCAGCAGCTACAATCGAGACATGGAGCTGGGCAATGAAAATGACTTAAGCCTTGATCGGGAACCAGAGCTGGAGATGGAGAGCCTGACAGGATCTCCTGAAGAGCGTTCTCGGGGTGATTACTCCTCAACACTGCCAGCTACTTCATCCTCATATGGCTCAGGCCAGTCTCCTACTTCCATATCATCAATGGAGGAGGACAGTGACAGTAGCCCCAGCAGGAGGCAAAGGCTGGAAGAGGCCAAGCAGCAGAGGAAAGCACGCCACCGCTCCCATGGCCCGCTCCTTCCTACCATTGAGGACTCTTCAGAAGAGGATGAGCTGAGAGAGGAAGAAGAACTTCTGAGAGAGCAGGAGAAGATGAGGGAGGTGGAACAACAAAGAATAAGGAGCACAGCACGAAAGACCAAGAGGGATAAGGAGGAGCTGCGGGCTCAGAGGCGCAGAGAGAGATCCAAGACACCACCTAGCAATCTCTCACCCATTGAAGACGCTTCTCCAACAGAAGAGCTGAGACAAGCTGCAGAAATGGAAGAGCTCCATCGTTCTTCTGCTTCTGAATATTCCCCTCAGAGTCTGGACTCAGAAGCTGAGGGATACGAGTCCAAACTTTACAAGTCAGGCAGCGAATACAACCTGCCTACCTTTATGTCTCTCTACTCACCAATAGAGAAATCATCAACTACAACAACCACCACAGCACCATCTTCAACTTCTAAACCGCTAAAGAGTGCTGAGGAGGTTTATGAGGAGATGATGAGGAAGGCAGAGGTGCTTCAGAAACAACAGAAGCAACAGCAGCAGCAAGGAAGACATGGGCAGTACTACGAGGAGGATGTTAATGGTCAAGGTTATGATGAAGAGTATGAATATGAACAAGAGCAAGCCGGATATGACAACGAGGCAGCAGAGACAGAAACAGATATTTATGAGGAGATCCGACAAACATCTCAGAACATTACCAAGATGCAGCAGGCCACTGATGAGCAAGTAGAGATCGAGATTGAGAGCTCCTACCCAGACAAACAGCTCCTAGACACAGGCTCAGCCTTTGCCAAGTTACTGGAGCAAAGCAATGCTCTACTAACTCCAGGGACCAGCCCCACCCAGATCTCAGCTCCTGTCTCCTTTGCTGAGACTGGAGGACGGATTCCTGATGTCCGAGTAACACAGCACTTCTCTGCAAAGGATGGACACAAAGACAGGATCAAAAGCCAAGCAGGAAAGAATGGAATAACTCCAGCAGTGGCTGCCACCACTATCGCAGCTTATGGAGTTTATGCCAGAGATGCAGTAACTATTTCTCAGACTAGTACAAGCCCCACTATGACGACTACTCAGTCTGGTATGTATGGCCGACACACAGCAAGTCCTGCCACATCTTCAACTACAGTCTCAAGTGTATGCAGCAAGATTGCAGAGATTACCCAGGCATACAGTCAAAGAGAAGTGATCACCAGAAGGGTAGGGGAAACCAGGGATGTCCAAGTGCGAGACAGCTCTACATCTTCCATTGAGAGAATTATTGAGCCACGTTCTCCCAAGTATACTACTTATTACAGGAGCACCAGTCCTCCTCTTTCTCCATCACCACCACCACAGAGTCCTACACGTTCACCTTCCAGAAGGAATACAGCTGAATTCTCGACACAGACTTTCAGTTCAGCATTACGAAGAACAGAGTCAGCTGGCTCTGGGCCTACATCTCCAGTGACTGCTCAGGGAACCCAAACATCACATCGATCAGTTTCCCCACGGCTCTATCGTCAGCAGTCTTCCCAGGATACCCCATACTCACCACCTCCAAGCCCAGCTAGGCCAATGACAGTCAACACTGCTACTTCACCCCTGTCTTCACCTACCCGGTTTAGCCGCCAATCAACATTTGAAAATTACTCCCCATGTGGCAGCCCTCCAGACACGCCACCTTACCACCAGTCTCCTACGCGTAGCTTCTACCGAACGCAAAGAGCGGAGAAAGTAAATGTGGGAACAAGTATGATCACTACAGCCAGCACTTACACCAGAGGGTCCATGTCAATGGACAACATCTCCCTTTGTCGAATATCTACAGTGCCAGGCACTTCTAGGGTAGAGCAGGGCCGTATGATCCAAGGTGGAAGTGTTGTGGACCTCAGAACAGTGACCAAACCAGCTCCTATTATCATGACTGACCAGGGAATGGATCTCACTTCCTTGGCCACTGAAAGCAGGAAATACCACGGTGTATCAGAGGGTAGCAGGCATTCAACTATTGTACAGCCACTGATTATGAACCTGAACACCCAGGAGATCATCACGCCAACCACTGTGAGTGTCACTGTGGCTGCGTCCATGTTTATGACTCAGCCCCAACAGCCAACAGTCTATGGTGATCCACATCACAACCAAGTGGATCTGGGTCAGGGCATGGGTTCTGCTGTGTGTCTTTCCCAGAACAAACCACCAATCTCCACTTCAAATGACCCAACAATACCAAAAATTGATGCCAAACTGGAAGACCTTAGTATCCAACAGAGAGAGCTACAAATACAGCAAGAGAAGCTGCAGAAGCAACAACAGCTCCTTGAACATCAGTTGCATCACCACCATCAGATGCAACATCAGCAGCAACAGGCATCTGCTTTGGCAAGGTACAGCCTTACTGGCCAGATCTCACCTTTACTGAAAAAAGACTTGCTAGTCAGTCAAACTAGCGCTGCCTCAGCTGTGGTCAGTGCTGTTTCACCAATCATTAACCCTGAGCTGTATGGCACTGGTCCTGTTGAGCTGAAAGGGAAGCCTAGCCCTACTGGTATGATATCAGGAGGTAAATCACCACATAGCATGGTAGTACAGATGGATGTAGGGCCAGAGCAGGCCAGGGCAGTGACTCAGCTAGTGAAGGTAGAAGAAGGACAGGATGCTATGGATTTGACAGAAGGCCAAATTAAACCTGATAACCAACCAGCTTGCTGTGACGTTGTTTACCGACTTCCATTTGGTGGAAGCTGTGTTGGTGCTGAGACAGAGGGCATAAGGCCTCCATCTGCCCCACCTCTCACCTATGAGTCTGACCAAGAAAGACAATCCGGAGGGTACCATGAATATGCAATGGATGAACGTAAAGCCTACACATTACCTTTCCCTGGTAGGCTCCAGCCTTCGATGTCTGATACAAACCTAGCGGAAGCTGGGCTACAATCCTACCATTCTAAACTAGAACCACAACTCCAAGCCTCAGGAGAACTTGCCATGGATCTTACTGCTATGAAACAAGGTTATGGAGGTTATATAGGGATGCAGTATGGCTCCTATACAGATTTACGGCATGGAGGAGACATCACAGCCCAAGCAATGCCTATAAGGAGATATAATTCCTTGTCTAACATCAGTTCAGACTATGGCTACTCTGCTCGTGACATTGCTGGCTTCCAAGAAGCTAACTTGGCTCAGTACAGTGCTACAACTGCCAGAGAGATTAGCCGGATGTGTGCAGCACTCAATACCATAGATCGATATGGAAGCAACCCAGACTTGATGCAGTTTGGTGGTTTAGGGAGAGGAACCGGGCCTGGGGCCGCCAGGCTTGCAGCAGGACTCGGCTTGAGGCAAAACCTTCTCTTTGGACTAGATGGGAAGCCAATCTCCCACAGTCAAGCGCTAACCAACCTTATCAATGCCAGGCAGGCTAGTCTCAGGGCCATGTACCCTGCAGCTATTAGGTCCTCTGATGGGATGATCTACTCCACCATTCAGACCCCCATTGCTTCTACTCTTCCAATCACAACTCAGCCTGCCTCTGTTCTTCGCCCAATACTGAGGGGGGTCTACAGGCCATACCCCTCTGCCAACATGACACCTGTGCCCCTATCCAGTCTTAGTAGACTACCAATGAGCCCCAGAGTACCTTTAACTGGACAAGCTCCAGTCCGTTACCCAGCACCAGGTCTTCTCCAAACAACATCAACCAATGCCACTACTGCTGGTGCTGCAACAACTTTGGCACCAGTAGGTATTCCATTGTCTGTTTCCATGAGTCCTACATTCCAGGATGAACCGGTTTACCTCGGTAAAGGTGCATCCTCATCAACAGAGGTCACCTCAGTACAAGGAGTTGTCATACCAATGGAGCCACAGCAGCAGCCAATAAACCTTTCCCAGGCCCACCTGAACAGTCAACAACAGCAACAAGTTGCAACTGCTCAGCAATCACAACAGCTTCCCTCAGCAGCCTATGTCTACCCGCCTTCAGCTCCTTCACACACTCTTGGCTACACACAACCTCCAGCCGGCCCCTCTGCCCCAACTGGTGGTTTACCAATTGCAGGGGGTCTTCCTCCCTTCCCCCCACCAGGTGCCATACACAAGGAGGGTGAAACCGAGGCAGAGAGGCTGCATCGGCAGCAGGAACAGCTTCTGCAGATGGAGAGGGAACGTGTGGAGCTGGAGAAATTCCGGCAACTGCGTCTACAGGATGAACTGGACCGAGAAAGAATAGAGCTGAAGCTGCACAGGGAGAAGGAGCAAATGCTGGTGCAGAGAGAGTTACATGAGCTGCAGAACATCAAGGACCAGGTAGAGGGAGAAACAGGAGGCATAATGGAGAATTTGATAGTTGGTGTCTGTTTGATGTTTTGTGATTGTTGGTTTTCTATAAATATTGGTTTGTTTTTGTTTTTTGTGGTGGTGTTATGTGTGGTGTGTCTTATTGCATTATTATCTTTTAATATTATTTCAATTGTTTTGTTATTTCAATGTCACATCTTAGATGTCAATGAGTAAATTGACTTGCAAGATACATTACATCATTCTCTGAAAACGTTGACTACTTAACAAAACAAACTAATTCTAAATACAGTATAGGCATGAATTTCAATCAATTCCCCCAAAAAGTACATGTAACACACTTTGACGGTTTTATTGAATTTTTCTTTTGCCAGGGAGATATCTCTTCAGAAGATGGTGTTAAAATGTTGTCATTGTTAGAATTTATTTTATTTAATGTAATGATTGATGGCATTTTTGTTCAAGGAAATGTTTGCAATCACTCAGCCATACAAAGATATAGTTATATAGTCTGCATACTATGTAGTTCACTTAAATGGACATGTCCTGTATATGAGTGTGCATGAACATGCCTGTAGTATGTGTGATAGAAACTGATGATTTTCAGAGTTTGCTTTAATATTCCATTTGTTGGTCTGATTTATTTGCAAAAAAAATGGATACTGTTATTTTGTATTCATCTGATAATCAATAGCATTGAATATATCGGTTTTTCTCAGTAGCGATATAGCCTTGTGCAGATGTTTTAAAAGTTAACAGAAGGGCTAACATGACAATTTTCTCCTTTTTTGATAGAACAAGCAGTTGAAAATCTTTCAAGTTAACTCAGTTAAACAGGTGTGGAAGCCTTCCTTAATGAGAATGAACTAGAGATGGAATGTTTAATATTCATCTCATACCCGGCAGTCTAAGCAAAAATCCTAACTCTTTTTTTGCATTAGCCTGCCATTTATGCAACAAAGAAAATGCATTACATATTTTCTTATGAGCATTACATGACTGGCAACAGCATTAACCAGTACATACTGCACTTCATTTATGTTGCGCTTCCATTCTTGGTTTTTGCAATATATAGTGGTTTGACTAACTTGAAACCATTTTTAAAACTAATCCATCAGCACAAGAATAACTCCATGTCACATCCAGTGTCAGGAGTCTTTGATCATCTTTTATACAACCAAATGTACCATAACTCAACAACCTTGTCCTATTCTGCCTTTACTGTCTCTCTCTCTGTCTGTCTCTGTTTCTACCTATTTTTCATCATCTTGTTCAATAATTTCTTCTCCTCTCAACACATTCACCCTCACCTCTGTCTTGTGCTATGCTTCTCCATACTTTTCTTGTCTTATCCTCTCTCCGTTTTTGCCGACGTGTGCTTCTTTCTGTTCCCCTCTCCACCAACATTATTATTAGGTTCTACAGCAGCAGCAACAGGAACGCGAGAAACAACTTGTTCTCCAGAGGGAGCAGTTGGCCCAACAGAAGTCCCAGCTAGACCAGATCCAGTCTTTACAGCAGCAGCTCCAGCATCAGCTTGTAGAGCAGAAGAGACAGAAAACAGCTGCAGCTCAGAGCATACAGGTGAGGGGAGTGAGGAACACTGGCACGTGGCTTAAAAGGGATGCGACATACTTATATGATGGAATTGAGGATTGATTTTAATAAAGGCTTCAGCTCTTGTCTTGCAGTGGCAGAACATTTTAGGGCATAGAGAATGGGAAGTACTGGAGAAGCTCACACAATTCTCAGCCCTGTCATGGACTTACATGCCTGACACTTCCATTTTTTCTACAGTACATTTTCTGAAGCATAATTGATCTCAAATAGTTTATTAAGCCGCCAACACATATTCTGACAACTTGTGAATTAACTGGGCTGGCAAATGACAATGTGCATCTTTAGTATTAATTGTGCATGATGCATGAAATTCAGTGTACAAAATAATTTATAATGGGCTTCCTAAAAATTATTACTGTAACTGACTGAATTGACTTCTCAAGCTACAACTCATAATGTTTGCATGTATGTCTACACTCTGCACGGCAATTCTTTGGTGGACCTCTATGATTGTAATATGACGTGAAATATGCAAAGCCTTTTCAGTCTCAATTGAATCAATGATGGGTGACAACTTTAAAGTAATCCTTTTTTCTTTAGCTGGATGTGAACGGACAGCCCTTGCCCTCCTACACCGACTCTCAGATGGGCTACCGTTCGCTCCCCAACTCCTCGTCAGAGATGTGTCTAAGGAGCCAGCAGGAACACATGGAGACCAGGAGCAACATGAGGAAACACAGCTCCATGACCAGGCTGACCAGGGACAGCTTGGACGGAGACGGCGTGGTATTTTACGGCTCCTCCCGCAGGAACGTGGACAGCTGTGTGCAGACAGATGATGAAGATGGAGAGGAGAGGTAGAGATATGTGTGTGTGTGTGTGTGTGTGTGTGTGTGTGTGTGTGTGTGTGTGTGTGTGTGTGTGTGTGTGTGTGTGTGTGTGTGTGCGTGTGCGTGCGTGCGTGCGTGTGTATATTAGGAGAGGATTATCTTGATAGCCTTCCTATTTACTTCACAACAAGAAAAAAACAAGGCACAAGCTTTATGAATAATTTATAATTTTACACCGAATAAAGATGTCACTTCTCTGAGAGTTTGAAAGGCATAAAGCATTGTGCAACACAAAAGGTGATACGACATCCAAAATTGTTAAATGTTCAAACTCAGACTTGTTTTTTCAAATTCAAATTGCATTTTAATATTGTTTTACATATGTAGTAGAATATAGCAGAGGTGGGACCAAGTCATTGGCTTGCAAGTCCCAGGTCCTAAATTCTGAGTTTCGAGTCCTAAACAAGTCATAACAAAAGAACATTTGAGTCACACACTTTGCATAATGCAATTATGTTTTATTATATATTTTTATTATATATCTTTTTTTTTTTGTTGACCAAAATATATATTTTTCATATATTGTTGTTTTTCTTCTTCTCTTCTCTCCATAACCAGGTACATGATGCGTCATCGCACCAGAAGGCGTGGTCGCAGTGTTGACTGCTCTGTCCAGACAGATGACGACGAGGACAAGGCTGAGACGGAGCAGCCAGTCCGCCGGAGACGTTCTCGTTTCTCCCGGCACACTGAGTCCAATGCCACTGGCAACAGCACTTCCGCCACATCCACAACAGCCACTGATACCAAGACCGACACTCACAAAACGGTGTCCTCCAGTATTGCCATCCAGACCATCAGGGAAATGTCTTGCCAGACGGAAGTGGAGCACCTAGGAAGAGTCTCCCCAGCAATCCATGTGACAGTACCAGACCCAAATAAGGTAGAGATTGTGCACTACATTTCCGGACCTGAGCGGACCATAAAAGGACAGTCTTTAGCCTGTCAGACTGACCCGGAAGCCCAGTCACAGGGTGTTGTAGCACCCCAGCTCAGTGTACCAACAACGGTCAGTCCATATTCTTCCTCTACCAGTACCGGAACGCAGCAATCCAGTTCTGTCGACCTCCTGACCCAGCAGCGCCAGCAGCAGCACATTGCAGCAAACGCAGCCAAGTTTGAGCGACGCCGCCCCGACCCGCTTGACATCAACTACCAGCCTCACAACCACATCCACAACGAGTCCATCTCCAGCATCATCCGGCAGCAGCAGACGGTCCCCAAATCCCCACAAGTCCTCTACTCTCCTGTCTCCCCGGTGTCCCCACACCGCCTGCTGGAGAATTCTCTGTCCACTGAGAGGCTGAACAAGGCCCACGTCACACCTCAGCAGAAGTCCTACACAGCCGAGTCCCCGCAGAGACACCCCTCTGTGCCCCGACCCATCAAGAGCACCCAGAGGTCCATGTCAGACCCCAAGTCCCTTAGCCCAACCACAGACGAGCACACCAAGGCCAGGCTGTCCCTCTACCAGCAACAAGTACTCCAGAGCCAGGTAAAGTCAATCAAACCAACCAATCAAGCCTTAGCACACAATTAGCACAGTCTAGATAAGATAGCTAAACAGCGGTGCCGTTATGTTATCAACTAGATAGAGAAAATGTCTATTTTTGTTTTATTGGCCATTTGTTTCTTACTAAAACAGACCCCAAATCAGTGGTCAGACTTCATGCTAATAAAGTTTTACCTCATGTTCAGTTGAAAAGCACCTTTTGAGACCTGCACTCAAGTAACTCGTAGTACAAAAACTTATTTTTAACTATACACAATAACAACAACAACACTCTAATTTGACTCACTGGGCAGGTACTTTACTTAAGGCATCCTCAATGTTAAAACCAAGCAGTGGATAGATGGTATCTTACTGTGTGTAGCCAACAGAGGAGGTCCACAAAAACAATTATTATTCAGTTACAGCCACAGTAGTTGTGTTCTACTGGACGGCTACTGTGATGAACTGTAGCTGCAACAAAAGGCTAACACTGTGTAATAGAGCTTCACTAAAGATCATACCCCAAAAAAAGTGTTTTACGGTTAACTTAAAAAAAAAAAAAGTAATCACAACTGTCATCATCACAACTACCACTTATATTTAACACATTTTGGTTGTGTTTCTTGGAGTTTTGATGGAATTGATGCATCTCCCCAATTACCAAACAGATTTCTTTTTTTTTTTTCATATCCTGCTAATGCTAGTAATGCTGCCTAATGCTATAGCCCAATATTGAAAATCAACCATGTACATATAATAAACCAATATAGAATATCATCCATATAAATATTAGTCTATGTACAAGTTTGCTGTATTTTGTGCTTGTCAACAGTTCCAAATAAGAACATTTATAAAAAAAAAGAAATATCATCAACAGAATAAAACCTGTTAATTAGATGACATTTTAAAATCTTGGGCAAGGCAGTACAGTCATTATCTCTTCTCTAGTCAAAACTTTCCAAAGGCATCAATACTGAATGACTTCTATGTAACTTTGATTGAAATCATTCCTTTTATTGTATTTTGTACTTTATTGTACATTTTTATTTTGAGAGTGCTGAATGTTTTATGTGAATGCTGTTGATGACTAATTCCCTTTGTTGTGGATTTTTCAGATGTTACTATTGTTTTGTTTTTTACGTTCTTTAGGCCAAACAGACTTTATTAAATTTACTCAATCCCCAATTTGAAACAAGTGACACCTACTCTTATGGAGCAACAGCTGCCATGAAAGTGAGCTAAAAAGTTGAATCTACAGTTGAGCTTACTTCAGGTTTTGTGGGCCGTTTATTATAGAAACCTCAGGTGAAGGAAAGTGTTCAACTTGCCCATAAACTAACTCAATTTGATACTAGATTAGGTAGCTAGTGAATCTTTCTGCCTGTTAATTAAACTTCCTGTAAATGTATGATGATAGTACAGGCTAAAGTTCTCTCTGGTATATATTTGAATTTTAATATCTCTGTTTAACTGGTATTTGGACATCTACAAAATACTTACCTCGGATTATGGCACAAAAGAAAAAGATATGATAATTCAGTGCATTAATACTTATTTCAATAACATCATACTTATAAACCAGGAGCATTAAATCTTCAAAAGGAAACCTGTATACTTCACCCTTATTACAGGGACCATGGCAGGTAGCAGACTGCTCTTACAACATATTTTGTTGTGAAAGGCTTCATTTCTTAAGGCCAATTCATAAAGATCAGATTGATAATGAATCCATAAAAATGATAATGATCTCGATTTATAGAGCACTTTTCAAAACCAAAGCTACAAAGTGACTTACACGAGGCACCAAATTAAAAAAGAAACAAATTATGTAATCAAATATAAAATCTAGTCAATGGAGAACTAAAGTCCTTCCAAGTTAAATCAAGTAAAGTTAGGATAAGCCTTCTAATAAAACTATGTTTTAAGAATAGATTTAAAAGGTGATACTCAGACCGTCTTACTTCCTCTGGTAGGTCATTCTAGTCAGAGCTGCAAGACATAATATTCAAAGATTAAGAGGTTAAACACAATCTCTGTAGTTTGTAGTTTATGTCCAAAGATACTTGATACATTTTTTTTATCAAATGTTATGATGGCCTTCAGTGCTGATGTAAGATATAACATGCATTTTATTTGAGAATTAAAAAGAATCCTGCAACTATTTAGGAGTAATCCACTTCCACTGTTGCATTGTTAAATCACTCCCAAGTGTCTGCAGCATGGTTATGGCAAGATAAACGAAACAAAGCAGACTGCTCTGGGACGTGCCTGTGAAAAAACTAAAAGGAATTTTGTATTTGTCTTCTTAAGAATGGTCCACCTTCCCTCATCAATATTGAGTCTTAGCAGTTATTATGTGAATGTTTTGATGAACAACCCCTTTGTTAGTATTATTAAGTATACATTTTCACTCATAATCTTCTGAGGTGTTAGGAGTATGTTTTCACTGCCTACATGATAAGATTATAGGAATTATAATCCCCCACAGGAATGTTTTTTTATGTTGCCACCCCCACACAGATTGACATCATAAACAACACACCACACATTGTGGGACCTATTTACAAATTCAAAATGCAGTTAACATGTGTGATAGGAAAGGGAAGATACAGTATTTAAATATATTAACAAATAAAGATGAACCAACATTCATTCTGACGTTCATGTCATTCATGATATTGATACATCATCTGAACAAGATACATGTAATTGGCTGGATTGAACTATATTCAGAATTTTTTAGTTCCATATTGTGCAGTCAAAATATACAGCTAAAATAATAATCAAACACACACTTTTTCTTGGGGTTTAAAGTGAAACACATGGTGCAGTCGGCTTGGTTTTAAGATTTAAAGTTTACGTTTGAAGCATGAGGCAATCAGAAGCCATTGATCATTTGAAAAATTGTAGAACCCAATTTTGTCTTCAGAACAGCATAAATTCAACAAAACATGGATTCCACAAGGTGTTGGTAATATCCCTTATGGGTTTAGGTACATACCAACTCAACAGAATTGACCATATATTGGCCATAAATTCATGCTTCCATGGTCCTAATCCATAAATTAAAGGAGAGTTAATATCTTGACAATTGCAAGGTGATTCATTTCCAAAATGTGTTTAGCTAAGCAAATGCTCATACAAATGCCTCAAAGTCACACTTCAGTTTGAAGTGGACCAAGACCAACCTTTTCAGACTATCGCTATAAACAGAGCCTTAAAAAGATAATGGGTTTGGTTATTTCTTCGCATCTTTCTAATTAGAAAACAATATTTTACTCAAAACTTACATATGGGGCAGCTAGTTGTGTTTTACATGAAAGCAACAACCCAGCAAAAAACGTTTAAAATGATTTAGGTTTTAGTTGTAGTCAATTTACTAGCGGAATACAGCAACAAACTTTGCACTAATTTTAATGTTTTTGTATGTCCTCTAATATAAACTCCACTCTTGTTTCCTGTTGTCCTTGTCTCTGTGTCTATATTTGTCTCCTTTGTCTCCCTTGTATATCCCTGTCGTTGCGTCCACCCCTTGTTTATTCTGTTCCTTGATTTTTTTCTCTTTTTGAGTTTTCCTCTCTCTTCTTCCTGTTCTATTTATCTGCTGTGCACATCGTCTGTCATCCGATCTCTTTCAACTTTCTGCTTCCACTGTGATCCATCTCTATGGATCTCCTACCACATCTCTCCCTTCCGCCCCTTTCTCATTTTCCCCTTTTATTTTCTCTTTTACCTTTCCTTCTCCCTCCGTTCCTCCTCACCCCTCCTCTTTACTTTACTTTCCTATTTTCCCTCTCTTCCCTTCTATGTCCTCCCCATTCTTCTCCTCCACATTTTCTCTCTTCATCCTTCCCTTTACTTAATCCTGTTTCCTTCCTTGTTCATGCCTGCTTTGTCTCTTAACCTCCCATGTTGCTGTCCATTTCACATTCACATTTGGTTTCTACAAATGTCCCATCTCCTTTTAACTAACCATCCTATCCCATTGATTGTTCTCCACATTCCCCTGTTCCTCTGTTTTACCTCTCCGATCCCTTTTTTTCCATGTTTCTTTGTCTCCCCATATTATCCTGCTCTCCTATCCCTCCCTCCTCTCCTCCCTCCCTCCCTCTCTCTCTCTCTCTCCAGCTGGCAGCCCTACAGCAGAGCTCACTGCTCCGTAAGGTCAAGCGAACCCTGCCCAGCCCTCCTCCGGACGAGACTACAACATCAGCTCACCTGCCCATGATGGCACCTGCCCTCCAACAGGTCTACCTGCCCTCCGTGCCCAGCCTCAAGCCCGCCTCCAGGTCTGGCCTGGCTGCCAAAGCCAGCCTCCTCAAAGACCTCACCCACGAGCTGAAAGCCGTGGAGCAAGAGTCGACCAAGCTGAGAAAGCAGCAAGCTGAACTGGAGGAGGAAGAGAAAGAAATTGACGCTAAACTGAGATACCTCGAGCTGGGGATCCACCAAAGGAAAGAAACACTGGTCAAGGAGAGGGAGAGGAGGGATATTGCCTACCTGAGATGTATGGGGGACAGTAGGGACTATATGTCTGACAGTGAGTTGAATAACCTACGTTTTGCAGCTGCAGCTGCATCACATGAGACCAATGGGCTTCTGTCAGCCAGGCCTAGCACTGCCCCTCTGAGTCAGTTCACAAGTGACCTGAACACAGCAGCCCAGTACCCACCCACCTCATCCTTCCTATCCTGTCAGTACCCCCAGAGCCAACCGGCAGCACCAATTCAGCAATCAAGTGTGCCGTACCAGTCATCGACATTCAACCAGCCTCCCTATCCAACAGTGTCTCAGTCCCAGGCACTGCCACAGCCCACACCCCTCCAGAGTCATGTCCCTCCTCCAGGACCATCTTACCAGTCTCAACCCTCCTACCCTTCCCATACCTATCCCCCAACTCAGCCCCCATATCCCCAGACAGACATTGGGTTACCAGCTGCACCGCAGCCTCAACCCCAGCCAGGGCATACAGGTTTCGGGCCTGCACCACCCGGTCAGCCCCCATACCCCACCCACAGCTCACCCTATCCTAGTGCTGTGTCCTCCTACCCCAGCCAAACCACCCCATACCCTGGGCAGCCCCAAGTTGATATCCTGACAGTCCACCCGGGAAGACCAAGGCAGACTTCGCTGGCCGATCTGGAGCACAAGATGCCCACCAACTACGAAACGATCAGCAACCCCACAGTCGTGGTCACCACCACAGCCCAGGAAGCTACCTATTCCGGTGCAGCCCCCTCTTATGGTCAGTACACTGGATCAACAACCATGGCCAGCACCTATGGGCCTTATGGCTCAGCACCAGTGTCCAGCAGCTATGGTGGATACTCTTCCATGCCACCCAGCACTTATGGCCCATATACTTCAACTTCAGCTAATTCATATGGCCAGTACACCACAACCAATGCTAATACTTATGGCTACACCACCACCACAGCCAGCTCTTACGGACAGTACACTTCTACAGTTTCCAATGCCTATGGGCACTCTGTAGACAGTCCCTCCACGTACAGCAATGCAGATGGGATGTACGGGGCTCCTGGCTTAGAGCAGAACATCCCAAGGAACTACATGATGATTGACGACGTGAGCGAGCTGACGGCAAAAGATGGGCTGGGCACGACGACAGGGGACATGATGCATCATGGTGGCAGTGGGCGCTACCCGGGCGACATCCACGGCCACAGCAGCACCATTGGCAGTACGACGCGTGGGGGAAGTGGCAGCTCCTCGTACGGCAGGACACCTGAAGAGGAAGCAGCGATGCAGGAAGAGCTGTACGACCACCACGGCAGGGGTAAGAGCAGCTACAGGCACGGACCTCTAGGGGGCAGCAGCAGCAGCGTGAGCGCTAGCATGGGTGGGGGATCCTCCTATTACTATGACTACGACTACAAACATGGCATCCGCTCCGGGGTACAGAAACCTTCGTCGTCCTCCAGAAGCCTTCTGGCTCCTGCTGTCATGTGCTCCAAGCGCAGCAAGCACAGGAAACTGGGGAGTATGGAGCAAAAAATCTCCAAGTTTTCCCCAATTGAAGAGGCTCGGGATGTGGAGGCAGACCTGGCCTCCTATTCCTCAGCGACAGGTGAGGCTTACCCCTCCTCTCACATTCGAGGGCGCCAGCTGATCGAGGATTACGGTTTCAAGAGGAACGCTCAAGAGGGCAGCAGTGGCAGTGGCACCACTCATGGTAGTCGATACTATGGTTCAACGGTGGAGGAGGACGATCGGATTTACTACACCTCCACCGGCCGCTCCCGTTCCACCGGCTACGGCATGGACAAGATCTCAGCCAGAGACTACTCCGGGTATCGCAGCCGATCCTATGAGAGGGACGACCGCTCCTACCAATCTGGCTACAGCCGGGGGCGCCGCCCAACCCGGCAGTACTCTGAAGAGGAGAGCCCACTCAGTCCCCTTGGGAGGTTCATGGGTTCTGGGCGATCATCAAGCTTAGGTCCCGACCCGTACGACAGTCGCAGCAGTAGATATCATTACTATTATGGCCAGTATGGTTCCAGCCACTCGCTGCCAGACGTACAAGACCACATACGGGACCTTCCTCGGACGCATGTCTACAAATCGGATGATACGTACATTATAGACGATTATCATTGCGCTGTGTCAGACAGCGAAGGTAATTGTGGGAGCTCAATGCCCACACAGTCTCACTACCTACTACTGCCCCCACCGTTTATCTAAACGTCCCCCACCCACCCAGAGGCTAGGCTTTAGCAAAGAGAAAGAGAAAGAAAAAAAGAGAGACAGAGATAGCTGTTGCATGCTGATATTTTCTTCTTCCTGAGAGTCACTTGGAGCTCTCTTATCAGTGGACTGCTGTCTGTCTGTCTGCCTGCCTGTCCGTCCTTCCGCCTGTTCGTCCAGTCGTCTGTCTGTCCAATACTCGCATGGTTCTTCGACGTGGTCGTTTTCTTCATTCGGTACACTCTGATTCACTTGAAAGGTCTTCTTTGCACGACACAGATGCATTGTTTTTTCTTTACAGGGTTTTATTTTTAATTATGTCATCGGCATTGATGTTTTGTTTACATGTGTTTTGATTCATAAATTATTTGTCTACAATGCAAAACAGTCCCTTACAATCAAGTCTATATTTAACCCTTTTCTTTCAAAGAGGGCCAACATTATTGTCTCACTGCAGCAATTAGCCCATATTCACACCATCAAGAATTTAAAAAGGCAGTTGTTAAAAGTATATAAGTAATTTTCCCTGTCATTGGCTTTAAATTCAAAGCTGAAGGATTTGAGGAACAGTTTTGCAGTTTTTATTTTATCTTGTTATATTCTTGTAATCTGTGAAGGTGATGTGAAGTGTACTGTATACTGCATGGATGTAAAACTTTTTTTTTTTTTTCTGCCTTTCTTTCTGTGTCTTCTCCCTCCTATTCTTTTCTTTTGCATGCGGTTGGTCTTCTTCTTCCTGCCTCCTTCCATTTCTCAGCCTGCATGCCGCTGTCTCCAAACGACATGGAGATTGACTGTGATCTGCTCTCGGTTTCCAAAGCCTACCATCTGGGACAAGAAGAAACTGACTGGTTTGAGAAGCCACGCGCCAGTTCTCGACACTACGGCAGCAGCCACTCAACTGGGAGGAGCCGGCACGGTGTGAAACACACCTACCATGATTATGATGAGCCTCCTGAGGAGGACCTGTGGCCCCAGGATGAGTATGGCCATGGAGGGCGACACTCTACTTCCCGTGACCACCGTCAACATGGTAGCTCTAGCCGACACTCATCCGCATCACGTCATTCAGATGAGCCGAGGTCCTCAAGGTCATCTAAGGCACACCCCAAAGACCCGTCAATGCGCCAAGACCCTTCACCACGATCCTCATCTACAGGAAGGCGTGGAGAGTCAAGGTCCGGAGGGTACCAATCTGCGGACTACTCCCGAGATCCGTCTGGCCACCACCACGGACAGCGCTCCTCCAGACAGGGGGAACCTCACCGTTCCTCTCGCAGCAAGTCCCAGCAGGCAGTGGACATGCAGGGTCAACCAGGTAATAAAATCAAACAAAAAAAAATTTCTATGTCATTGTAATTGACCGAATAGAAAAAGATGCTATCAAGCTAATTGTTTTTGTTTGATTATTCGGCTCACTAATGGATTGACATTTTTTTACTGACTTTGCATGTCTTTAACTATTTAGAAATAAAGGTATAATATTATACATATTATTGACTACAAGATGAGATACGTTAAGAATTTGAGAATATCTTAAAGAAGAAGTAAAAAAAGAAAATCATTAAAAACGAATTTGCTCATTAAACTGTATGACTAGAACAATATTAGACCTCATTCAGATTCTGGCCAGTGTAGGCGGTCTGGCACCTGTCCAGAATGAGCAGAGGTGCCAAAATGTCTCCATTTAAAACAAATGATATATTTCTGACTTGATAAATTAATAAGTAACAGGCATATATCTATTTCATATTTAAGTCAAGTCAATTTTATTTACACAGCACAATATCAGAAATTATTGAATTTGTCCCAAGGGGCTTTACAATCTGTACAGCATACAAACAAAAGAAAAGCAGTAGAGGTGGGATCCCGAGAGATGATGGTAACAGTTACAAGGCTTGAAGTAATCAAAGAATAAGCAGCTAACTAAAATGTAAGGCAATAGGATTTAATTTAGCATTCAAAGGCCTCAACAGTGTCAGACTGTCTGATATAAGCATCAGGGTTTATCCAAAAGAAGGGGGCCAATAGGAAAAGGCCCTGCAGCCTGTTAACCTCTTTATAGCTCACACAGAGCTGAGAGCGTGGAGTAATGGAAATTAATTCCACGACTGTATATATATTGGACAAGGGGTGAAATACTGTATAAAGAGAGAAAGGAAAAGGGACAATAACAGAGCCCTGAGGTACTCCACATTTTACATCCATAAATGTCAATGTAGTTAGTAAGACATAAAACCTTGCAAGAGCCACCCCAAAGTAAAAATGTACATTTAAAAAAGAATGTTACTCAGTGAGCTAAATCTTACTAACTATTGCATGCATTGTCAAATCACCCTGGATAAATATGACCATGAACCATATTGAATAAATGTATCCCACATACCTGAACTAAGTTTCCTAAACTATGGTAGGCCCTCAAATGATTACTTGGGAAGTAATAAACTGTGATCCTTGGCTAAGATCCCTTTGAATTTAGCTCTGATGAAGAAATATTTAATACCCATTGTTGCTCAGACTGAGTTTGATGCTCTTTTACAATCATATGTCCCCTAAGGGATCAACAGATTTTAATTAACTGTATCAAGCATAACTTTTCAAAGGAAATGTTTTCTCCCAGGGCAGCACTGTGGCTGTGTTCTTAGCAATGTACTCATTAAACCGCTGGTTTGATCTTTGTTCACAACTATTGTTGCATGTCATTCTCTCTTTCATCTCACCTGTCAATTGCTCATGTATACAATGTAATAAAAACTGAAATGCCATTATAATCATACGAAAATATTACTGTTAAAAACAATACTGTTCCTTAATCAGCAGATTGGAGTTTTAGTTTTTCAAAGCAAAACTTTCTCAGAGGCAGAAATGATCGGATTGCTGCCCAAATAAGAAAAAGAACAGATGACGCAAAGATCACAGATGTATCGACTGAATCCTTTTGGTGCACATGTTCACTTTAGGCTATCAATTACACCATGTTAAGGCCTGCAGGGCTCAGAATACTGGTGATATTCTATCTTTCTGTTTTAGAGTATCCGCTGTAAAAGGTGACTGCAGATGTTTTGTCTTTTCTTTTAATTTTTCTAGTTCATGTGGTAGGATGAGACAATTTTGGAACAATGAGCAGAAACTTTTCATTAAAAAAAAAAAAAAAATCCACCATCCCTTCCTCCATCCAGGCTCCTCCAGGTCTGGCAGCAACTCGGCCCGGGCTCAGGGCCCTGCTGGTGGGCCTACGGGATCAGGGCGCCAGGGTGGTCCAGGTTCCCAGACAGACGGAGCTCAACAGAGGACCCAGCTCCAACAGCAAGCCCAGACATCAGCGGCCAGGCCCGGGCAGCCCGGTGCTGCAGCAACCATGGGCCCCCAGCAACAGCCCCCAGCCCAGGGACAAGGCATGGGTATGGGCATGGGCATGGGCATGGGGCAGGGCCAGACCAAGCCAGGGCATATGGGACCAGCAGGTGGACCCATGGGCCAGGCCAGGCAGACAGGACCCACAGGAACCACGCCAGTCAACATGGTGAGTACAGAGAGGGAAGACGAGTGGTATAAAGAAATTGAAAATGAGAATGTTAACAACACTTACAGTGTTTGTTTCTATTTATAAGATAAAGAGATGGTATGATAATGATATGAAGGATATATTTATTTTTTCTGTTTGACCAAAAAAAATTAAACACTTTCAGCACTGTTCAAATGCTGTTCAGTTGCATATCTTAAAATGCATTCAAATGAGATTTACAGTCATTTTTATTTTTTTTGTGAATTATTTGACTAATAGTAATAGTAATAGTAGTGCTTCTATTAAGTAATATACCACAGATTATAGTTATATTTATCTCTATCTCACACACACACACACACACCTACACACACTCACAAATCTGTCTTTCAATATTTTGTCATCTTGATCTAACAAACTGTTTTTATCATGAAATTGTTATATCGCTCTATCCATCCTGCATTTATTAATTTAACATTTTCTATCACCCAATTGCTAGCCAGCTCTTCTTGCATCTTTCTTTCTTATTTTTTTTGCACCATCTCGTCCTTTCACGGTTTTAAGCCAGTCTTCACTCTCAGCCCCTTGCTTTCCCTTCGTCCCCCTGTCTGTCCCTACATGCTCCCAGAGAAAAGAGCTGGTCCATCTCTGCCCAGTTCAGATTATTTGTTTAAATTCTGCTGTGTCTCTGTTGGCAGGCTTTATCTAACACTGTGATTAACACAGAGGCAGCTGATTCACTGTCTGCTAGACGCTCAAGAAATTGGCACTCAAAATGTCCCCCTGCAAAATCTATTACACCCTGCATTTACTCCATAATCATAAATCCATGCAAATCTATTTGCTATTGGAGTCTAAAAATATGATTATGACGTTTAACATGAAGATTCAGATAGTTTAATGATTCTCTTCCTGAATTCATTCAGTCTCAAGCAAATACATTAATGTATTGCCAATGAGGTTCACAAAGCCACTGTCACTATTTCCCAAAATGATTCACAACGGGTTCTTATTGCTGAAAGGCGTTCATGATTTCCATTTTGCTGCATTGTTGTGCTATCAGCGGTAAAGCAAAGTGAAATAATTGAAATGGTCTGATATTGAATTATGGAAGAATTTCTCTGGGAAATTTTTCTGAATGCTGCTGCTGTGGAATAGCTCTGACAGGAAGCCATCCATCCATCCATCCATCCATCCATCGTCTACCGCTTATCCGGGGTCGGGTCGTGGGGGCAGCAGTAAGGAACCCCAATCTTCCCTTCTCTGGGTCACATCCTCCAGCTCTGACTGGGGGATCCCGAGGCATTCCCAGGCCAGTGAGGAGATATAATCTCTCCACCGAGTCCTGGGTCTTGGAACACCTCCCTAGGGAGGCACCCAGGTGACATCCTTACTAGATGCCTGAACCACCTCAACTGGCTCCTTTCAACGCAAAGGAGCAGCGGCTCTACGCCGAGTCTCTCACGGATGGCTGAGCTTCTCACCCTATCTCTACGGGAGATCTCGTTCTTTCGGTCATGACCCAACAACCTTCGTGACCATAGGTGAGGGTAGGAACAAAGATCGACCGGTAGATCTTTTCGTCACAAAGGTGCGGTAAAGCGAATGCACCTTTGTGCATGCCCCGCTGCTCCGATTCTCCGGTCAATCTCTCGCTCCATCGTCCCCTCACTCGCGAACAATACCCTGAGGTACTTGAACTCCTTCACTTGGGGTAAGGGTTCACTTCCCTACCCGGAGTAGGCAATCCACTGGTTTCCTGCTAACAGGAAGCCATACAAAGTAAATAGCATTTATCATTTGGTTATTATTCAGTCCGCAAACTCATATACTTACACTCTTATTTTAGGTCCATTGTGAAATTAAAAGCATTGATTAAGTGTCTGTAAATAATGAAATGCTGCACAGTGAATCATAATGCACCACCCCTGCTTTTCTGCAACTGAACTGAAGTCTGTGGGGAAACAAAAACAGAAATGTATGTGATTGTTTGGCATTCGTCCAGTGTCAAGTCAAGTGTATTTATGGATTGTTTCAGGAGTGACACAAAGAGCTTTACAGAAAACAGAGGACACAAAGTAAGAACATAAAAATGGTCGAGATCAAAGCAGGGCCATATTTCCTGTGTGCAGATAGTAGGATCTGTTCTAGTGATGGATATCAGCAGAGGTCTGCTCTGCATCTTTCCTAAAACAATTCTCTGTTGGTGCAGCAGCAGCCACTGTAGCTTAGTCCTATTAAATGTTGAGGGCAGCGATGGAAAGAAACCCAGCAAAAGCTTTCAAACTGATCACAGTGACTCAGCTGATATCAAAATGTACAAAACAGTCCTCAAAGACATGAGGAGGGGCAATGATTCAGGAAAATGTAGA
Organism: Cottoperca gobio; assembly: GCF_900634415.1. Classification (NCBI taxonomy): domain Eukaryota; kingdom Metazoa; phylum Chordata; class Actinopteri; order Perciformes; family Bovichtidae; genus Cottoperca; species Cottoperca gobio. Next base: position 16,029,492 of record NC_041361.1, read on the forward strand.
TCATCTACCGTGGCAACATTTGTAGATGCTTACTAGACGTAAAGACAAACACCAATCACTTACCCTGTATTTATTCATTCAGGTTAGCGCAATTTAATGTTCACAAGCCTGAAGGCCTGTGGGTAGAAACTGTTGTCAGTCTCGTGGTCCTGGACTTCAGGCTCCTGTAGCGCCTGCCTGATGGCGGGAGAGTGAAGAGTCTGTGCTGGCGGGGTGTACTGTCCCTGATGATGTTGTGGGCTCTCCTGGTGACCCTGGTGGTGTCGTGAAGTGAGGGGAAGGCTGCTCCTGCGATGTACTGTGCAGTTTTTATCACACGCTGGAGTGCCTTCCTGTCCTGAACAGTGCCGTTTCCATACCAGACTGTGATGGCGCTGGTGAGGACACTCTCAACTGTACATCTGTAGAAGCTGCTGAACATTCTGGATGACATGCCAAATTTTCTCAGCTTTATTAGGAAGTACAGTCGCTGCTGGGATTTCTTAATGTTCTGTTGTGCGTTGTGAGACCAGGTGGAGGAATTTAAAGGTTTTCACCCCGTCCACCTCAGTCTCACCTGTGTACAATGATGTGTGCTGCACACTCTTCCTCCGTGGATCAATAATCAAGTCCTTGTGTAACTTTCTGCCACTATGGTTCTTTCAATCTAAAAAAAAAGGTGGACTTTGAAGAAGGCCCACTCAAGCCTGGCTGATCCTAACCACCCCTAGTGCACCGAGTTCCAGTTGCTTCCGTCTGGCTACAGACCGATAGACTAAAGAACTTATTTGCAAAATCCGCAAAATCAATTTTCTCCATATCAGCCAGCCCCAATTACAATGATGACACATTTCTCCCCTGATAAGAAATGTTTCCCAAAAAGTTATTATATTCGTATTCTAAAATATTCTTTGCCTGGACAAGAAACAAAGCAAACATTATCAACTAGTTTTTCTTCAATTGTAAATTCTGAATGGACCTCTAAGCAAAGCTGGATAACTGACAGCTGGCTGTGTTGATGATGTTGAAACTTGTCATTCAGTGAGACGTCAGTCTCTCCACCACTTTCCTTTTTCTCTCTTTTCTCTCTGTATTTATAATGTGATTAAGTATTTCTCCCCCACTGTTTGCAATTACCAACAGTTTTACTGTGTAACAGGTACAGTACTGAGATGCTTGTGTTACTAAATGATGTGCTTTTGCTCCACGGTCACTCCTGCTGTTTTATCTTCTCATCCTCTCTCTCACTCTCTCTCTCCCTGTCTCTGCAGGCCAAAATCGACACGCCTCCAGTAACAGCAATTGGAGCAAAGGCTGCGCCCGTCATTGCCACAAAAGCTGCCCAGCCCCCACTCACAGGCATAGGTACAGTCAGAATGATCACACACAGAGACTCCCACCAGTCCCACATCTTGCCAGCTGCTGCCCACTGTGTCTGTATTATGTAACCACTGTGTGCTGTCTCATCTCATCGGAGATTAATCTGCAGATAATCCCGCAGTGGAAAACACACAGGAAGGGTTTCACTACAGTGTGCCAAGTCAGAGTTGGTCAGTTAGTTAATTTGGTTTTAATAATTCACGCAATTTGTTGAGTATGTCCTAGAAAATCCTGGATAACACTTTTATATCCAATACCAAAATGCAATGCTAATGCAGGAAGGAGTTAGTTTTTTTGTACAGTGCAAATGGATGGATCTAACATCCCGCATGGGACCACAAAATGATTTGATCACCACAGATGTCATCATAGAAAGAAAGAAATATGCTCGCTGTCAGATTCCACCTAATATTAAACCAGCATCGATAGTGACATCTCCTTTCCTCTGGATACGTCTATATTTCTCTCCTCTATCCTGTCATTCTCACGTCATCTCTCTGTTTTTTCTGTCCAGGCTCCAAAGCAGCTCCTAGGCCAGGAGGTATTGGCAGTGCAGCAGCAGGTCAGCCAGGCATTGATGGAGAAGGCATGTTGTCCAAGATCCTCCCTGGATCTGCCGCTGAGCAGGCCGGCAAGCTGGGAGAAGGTACAACAAACAAATCACCTAAAAACAGCACATTTTAAACAAGTGATTTGGCCATCATATAATGAAAGAAATCAGTTATGTTGAAAAGGTATCACTATGGTTATAGTCTAATAATTGTTGGAGGAAGGCTGTTTTCAAACTAGATCATTTACTTGGTTATTTTACCTAAATGATAACCGTTGGATGGATTACTGAACCGGCCTACAGGGTACAGGCACAGGGGATGGACACGCAATGACTGCAGAAACAAGCAAAGCAAAAATATAACTGCAAAGAGATGCAAAATAACTACAGAGAGGTGCAAAACATCTACAAAGAGACAAAAAAAGAATGACGAGAGACAAAAGGATTACAAAGAGACAAAAGAGGACTTCAAAGAGGCACAAAACTACTGCAGAGAGACAAAAATCAACTACAAAGAGACACAAATGACTACAGAGACAAAAATACACCACATAGAAACACAAATTGACTAGAGACAAAAAGCACATACGAGACACAAAAGGACTACAAAAAGATACAGAACGACTGCAGAGACCAAAGATGCTTTGCAGATCAACCAAACGAAAAGAAATGTCATGTCTTCAGCCTACACTTCTGTATGTACTGAACATTTAAAGCAAAAATCATCATTAGTGATGCAAACAAAACATTTTGTATTGTTGAGGTGTTTTACTAAGTCCCTCAGTTCTCACTCATCTATTGAACCTCTTTTTCTTCCACACTTTCCTCCAGCTATCACCGGTTTGGGAAAGAAGTTCACCTCTTTCTTCTGAGGTGCTTAGATTAAGGTATGTATTTTACGTTGCTCCTTTCTCCTGTGTATCCCAATAAGTCATGTGCAAAGTCAGACCCGCTGAAGACTGATCATTCATAAAGGAAGCAGCACTGAAAACAGTCTCGGAAAGTGCGAGGTGATTTATTATCTACTGGGGCTATTATTTAATGGAAAAGGTTATAGCGGAGGTTCTTACATTCAAAACAGCTTCCCTCATACGGTCTGAATTTATGAACTCTTCGTTGGTCTTTTATGCAGATGTCTCTTAAATAAAAAGTCATGATACAGTTTATTAAATTCAGCCTAACCTCATGACTGCACATCTGAAAAGGTAGAGAAAGAAGGTAATCATCAGACAATGGGAGTGTTGTTGGTCAATGATTCATGTTCAGCTTCGAAACATTTGAATTCTTCTTCAGTGAACAAGTGCATCTCAAGATAAGATGTAACAATAACTCTGTGAGATGCTGCTGGTTCAAAGTCTCCTGGGATAATGACCGATAGCTACACTGTGTTGTTTTGACTCTTGTGGGCAGCAGAGAGTAGGAGGCTTAAAGTGTTTTACTCAGAACAGACTGTGTGTTCCCAGAGTGTCTAAGTGTCTGTGTTTCTTATTGCTTTCGATATTTTTAACATTGACAACGACAACTTATTCCTACTATGACGCACGGTCTGCATCAAACAAGGTGTGTGTTTACACAGCAGGACGTCACAGCTGAATGCACAGGGCTGTGATGTAGCGGCGTTAAATCCAGGATGCAGATACTCGACACACTTCCACTGCCAGAGCTGTGGGCTCAAGGATGTTGACTGTGACTTTGACTGCTTTGGTTAACTTGAGACTGGACTCATCAAACAAATCCCAGAATAGTGAAAAAATAAATACGACAGCGTCAGACAGTCCTTTTATTTCATTATTGGGCCTGTGCAGGGAAAACGTTCCATGTTGTTTTATGCTATTTAAATGGACCGCATTGAGGGAGGTGAACAAATTGCATTTAGGCCTATTCAGACATTTTAAATGTTGGGAGACTTCTTTCAATGCCTAATCAATCAATCAATCAATCAATCAATCAATGTCTTGTGTATTCGTAGGACTATGTAAATGTGAAATGACGAAGTCACAAGGCCCCGTACCAGAAAAACCTGTGAAGTTCCCCCTGCTTTTGTTTTACTAAAAGAGAGAGAGAGGAAGGAGAGAGAGAGAGAGAGGGGAATAGAGAGGAGAGCTGAGCATACTGGTGAGTACTTCAATCGTCATTTAACCTGCAAACACCGTAGTAGGTAACTGTATCTTCTACAGTTTGAGGCCAGGAGCTGAGGACGGCCAACAGTCTGCAGGTTGTCATTCACCAGCTGTTTCCACGAGTTACCTCACCATCAACCAGGGGAGCTGATTATTAAAGTCAGCAAGTTGGGTTGCAACAGAAACCTTGCAAGTTCGTCCAAGAACCTCGTGCAATGGCGTTTTCATGTCATATGGGAGTTTGTGATTCGACGGTTAAACTTGCTTTCAGAAAAATACATTTTCATAACACAAAGACTTTTACCAATCACCGTAACTCCTATATGAAATGAACACAGCATGACCTTAAAGAGACTAGAACTAATGGTGCGTTCAGGTGACCTTCGTGAACATGTAAAGGAAAGCATCTCCAAATTCTTCACCAAGTTACCCATAATTATTTTTAAATGTGTAAAGTAAATAAAATGGAGGACTGGGGTAAGAACTGTGGCAGTGGACATTACCTTCATCACAATTTGCAAATAGTCTAGCAAAGATAATGTTAAATTAATCCATATATATCACATAACTGCGTGCACATTGGGACACTATGGAGTTTATCATATCAATAGTGTATAACAGGGGGTGGATGTTTCTATTAAGAAGAGAATCTCTTCTGAAATGCTGCTTGCTTCTTCTTGCAGCCAACAAGGACTGGAATCCTCTGGATACATCATGTCTCAGGCCTGAGCACACACTGGCAGAGAGAACATGCTGCTCTCTGGCAGGCCAGACAGTAAGTTACTTTTAACTGTGCCCCCTTACTTTTAACTGACCCGACAGAGATCTTTTTTAAACCACACTTAGAAACCGTTGTACTTTGTAGTTTGTGTTTCTTACGATAATAAGGATTTAATCTCCCATGTATTTCTTTATGCCACAGTGTCTTTCTTGATAGTACCACTAGGAAGCACCAAAGTCAGAAATGGACAAACGTTGAATATAGGAGCTTTAGAAAGTTAAACTTTGATACTTTGTAACGCTGAGTGGATGAGATTGGACGCGAAACTGGAAAGTTTAGCTCGCAGGATAATCTCTTCTGCTCTGATTCTGTGTTTAACAAATTAGTAATATTCGAGGCTGGTGATGGATAAGATACTAAAACATCATTTGGAGCATCATGAGGCACTAAAGCTCTCCTGACACTCACAGTCTATGTTTGGTAAGGTTTAACATCGTCCCGATTATACAGAACCCTGAAACTACCATACTGCCTTCTCAGAAAAACTGCTTTATAGTTAACAAGTTAAGTAATGTACTTCGTTTACGTGATGTAACCCAAGTTACGTAACAAAAGTAAAAACTTAGCTTTGCAAATGTTTCATCTAGGAAATGAAGTGTATTCTACATATTTGTCACACACACTAAATCTAAATACAATTGTTGTTTGTTTACAAAAAACCTCCACAGGGCACCTTTAAATCAAACCCAGAGCAACATTCATTTACTCTGAGCACAAAAGCACAATTATTATTTACTTATTACTTTGTCTTAGGGACAATCGTACATCTATAATTCAACATCTCCATATCTTAATTTGTGTCCTGTATATGTATGTTCCTCCAGCTCAGCCTGGAGCCAGTTGTGTCGCTGCTCCTGGGTTTTTGCAGCTGTTGTATTGAAGCTTGCTCCTGAAAATCACTGGCATCTGAGCTGCATGAGTTTAAAAGCCTGCAGTCAGGGCGGCCAGAAATAAATCAGCAAAAGTCATTCTTGTTCCAGGAGCATGTCAGTGATTAATGAACCGCCGTCTGATTTAACATATTAGAGTAAATTGACACTGAAACCTCGAACAAAGAGGATCAGAATCAGGCTTGTAGCTCATTTTGAAGATGAAGAAGAAGTAAAATGCTGCGAGAAATTAAACTAAACTGGCATCAGTGTCTTAAATCAACCAGAGCACCTGCTTTGTTTCTTCTGTTCTGATAGTCATATCATTGCACATTGGTGGCTTTTAAAATCTAAAAATATTTAACCGAAAAATAAACCAGTGAGCCGAAATTATTTAATACAAAAGTGAAAATACAGGAAGAGAAGTGTATGTATGATTGTAATTTTTAGGAGGCAGGTTTGAGCAGTAAGGTCAGCTAATTTCACGGCCTGGCTCTGACACAGGGTGTAGACGTGTTCTGTGTGAGTACGGGCAGTAAAAATAGAAGCAGCAATAGGAAAATCTGTTACATGCTTTGTCTTATCTTTTGAAGGACAGTGTTTTGCCTTTGGTGTAGCGGGTTTTGAAGCTTTTGATGTACCATTGGGGGATTGATGTTGCTGTATTTTAGAGTGTGCACAGTGTTGCATATGTGCCATAACAGATAATGTACTGAGCCTGGACTCTGTGCAGTCACGCGCTGACTAACCCCCTCATCTGACTCTCTCTCCTCCCACACTGTCAAACATCACTGCTTTTTCTCTCTTCTTTTGCTCTCGCGTTCTCACTTCCGAGCTTTCTTTCCTCGCTCTCTTCTCTCTGTCAGGATTCTCACTTTCTCATTTGCTTTCTCTCTCGGCACGTCTTCCATCTAAAAAAAAGTATCTCCCCCTTCCATTTTCTACTTTCATCCCACCCACCCGTGGAGAGAAATGTCTTGCTCTCTCAACTCCATTCTGTCTACACTATATAGCCAAAAGCTGAACATCTCATTCCAAAACCGTGGTGGTAATATGCTGTTAGAATTGCCACCATGGCAGGAACGTGGCTGCAGGGATTTGCTCCCATTCAGCCACAGTATTAGTAAGGTCGGCCATTGATGTTGGTCTGGCTCAGTCGTTCAGCCCTTAGGTGTTGGATAGGATTGAGGTCAGGGCTCAGTGCAAATCAGTCAACTTTTTTGACACAAACTAAAAACACACTTTTAAATGTGTCTTAGAAACTTAACTGAAACTATGGAGCCTATTCCAAAATACGAGAAGCAACCCCTGATCAAAAGTGTTTGTCCATACTGTGTGTCATTTTGGCGCTATAATGTTTTTCCCCCTCTGTCCATCCCTCTGTCCAGTGAGTCACCTAGCTGTGTGTTGTATACCAGCCCTTTGGGGGCCTGTGTTCACCAGAACAGATTAGATCTGGTGCTGGGCACATGTAAATATACAGCATATACAGTTTGTGTTTTGTTTTGGGAAACATACTGGACCTACAGAAGTTCATGGAGGGGGCAAAGACAACCTGTAAATGTGATTATAGACTCCAAAAGCTTCAAAGTCTGATACCTTATTTGGAAAATAATTAAACGAGAGTGTCTTTTATGATATTTTCCAAATGCTAGTTACACATTAATCTCATTTGCAACAGATTATCAAGCAGAAATGACAACATAAGTGTCTGTGTGTGTATGTACCAGCAAGCTTTACAACTTTTCAGTTATTCTACTTTATATTCATTCTCACTACTTCATGCATTGGCACCCTCCTGCTGCTTGATACAGATGGTCCAAGCTGGAAATACTCACTAAAAAGAGTAAATGATTGTGACTCTCAAACAAACATAACTTGGGTTTTGCAGAAATACTGCCTATTTTTGGATCAATTTTGTTGTTTTCACACTATTTTCTTGACTACAAAAACACTTTTCACTCTACCTTCTGCTTCCACTATCATTACTGCTCTTTGCAGCTAGGTGCAGGAAGAACTGAGGGAAGAATTGTTCTGTAACAAATAAATGAAATACACTGACCGGATGCTCACACACAAAGATGCATGACATGCTTGACGGACGACAAATACCAGCATGCTGTGGGCTTCCGAAACACAAATCAGTAGCATTGATTATTATATTAAACAGAAATACCCTTTACTGCTTTGAATGCAATAGTGAATCAAACTATTAATACAATATATTTATGTAACCATTTTAAAACAAAAATACTGAAACAAATCAAATGTAAATAAATAAATGCTGATACAAGGCATTATCATCCCTTTTATTAACTCAGGATGTGTCTCCCTTTTATATAAACTCAAACTAAAACCTGGTTTTGTTTTTGTCCAAGCTTTTTTGTGGGGAGCAAAAGTCCAGTTGCCTTTGGCTTATTAGTGACAAATATGTCATGAACTGAATGACTGAGAGCCTTCATGTACATGTATATGTATGGTATACTGTAGATCAGCAGTGCATTTCCTAGGCTTATCCACCATCTAGTGGCCAACTTAATGTTTACAGCATTACAGCTCTATACAGCCATCACCTTCATTTGAGTAGAGAGGCTCCCTGTGTGTCAAAAAAAGGACCCCAAACTAAGTTCCTTGACTACATGTAACTTGCAAGCAGCTTTAAAGGGGACATATCACGCTCATTTTCAGGTTCATACTTGTATTTTGGGTTTCTACTTGAACATGTTTACATGCTCTAATGTTTACAAAAACAAACATATTTGTTTCTTATACTGTCTGTCTGATATACCTGCATTCACTCTCAGTCTGAAACGCTTCACATTAGCGGCTGTCTCTTTAAGACCTCCTCCTGAAAAAGCCCAGTCTGCTCTGATTGGCTTACGAGAAAAATATGGCACAACTCTGCAAAAGTAGTTCTCCAGCTGTGGGCGGAGACACTCAGATAGGGGGGTGGTAGATTCTAATGAACCTGCATGTGACATAGGAAGGGGAGTCAAATCCATGAAGTCCATGTAGGGAAGTGCTTGGCATTGAGTCAAACATAGCACTTTCACTCAAGGGGTTTGGTTTTATTATCCCGTGTGAAACCAGAAGTAAACGTTGACTTTTTAAAATGTAAGTCCATAAATTGAATAACGTAACAAACATACTTATTTTAAGCCAATCTTTTACTAAACCTAACCAAGTAGTTTTCTCTCATTTTTGTTTTGTTTTGGTTGGATATACAGTACCAGTCAAAAGTTTAGACACACCTTCTCATTCAAGGTGAGAAACGTTTGACTTGTACTGTACAACGTTAACCACATGTTTAAAACTGCAACTGTAATCAGTGAGGAAATAAAATTCCCTCGAAACATATTTGAGAATACAGTTTGGTTGTATGGGAGCGAAATTTGTTTGGTGACAGGGTTTGCTACAAATACAGTATTTGTTGCATAAAGGTTCAGAAGTTGAGGTTAAATGTATCACACTTTTATTCTTTGTATTCCACTGAAATATTGTTGTGATGTCTTTGTGTGATTACAGTCAACCACTCAGTTATTTCACTACCTTGGTGATTGTCAAATTATAATCTTGCATTTGTAGGGAACAAATACAATATGTTGACAGTGAATGTTTTGCAGTCACGTTCAACATAAACCAAACAAAACATATTTCAAATAAGTTATGTATGATTGTAATTTTTAGGAGGCAGGTTTGAGCAGTAAGGTCAGCTAATTTCACGGCCTGGCTCTGACACAGGGTGTAGACGTGTTCTGTGTGAGTACGGGCAGTAAAAATAGAAGCGGCAATAGGAAAATCTGTTACATGCTTTTTCTTATCTTTTGAAAGACAGTGTTTTGCCTTTGGTGTAGCGGGTTTTGAAGCTTTTGATGTACCATTGATGTTGCTGTATTTTAGAGTGTGCACAGTGTTGCATATGTGTCATAAAACACAATGTACTGAGCCTGGACTCTACGTGTATCTGTGTGCTGTGCAGTCACGCGCTGACTAACTACACACAAAGTCTTATTTCATAGTTTGTGAGTTGGTAGGCTATCCATAGATGTGCACAAGCACTAAAAAAGTATGTTTTTCATAATATGTCACCTTTTAACTGGGCAAAATTAGACTGACACCGCACTCTAATGTATATTCTGTGTTGCCAGATCTAGTCCTAATGCTTTAAATGGTTAGTTCACCCAGAGATTGTTCATTTATTGAGTTCCTGTGTTACAATAGAGATTGTCTATTCTATACACTTTTGAACCCCCCCATGTTGGAAGGACAGTAGGTGCTTTGTGCTAAACAATGTTTGCTATGGTGTTCATATATGAGAAATATTCAAGTCTTATAGCTGGACATTGTAAACAAGGTGAACATCAGTTACAGGTGGCCAATTTGGTGGACTAAAAAATATTGATGCTATAATCTACAAATATTTTAATGAAAATATCGAACATGCAGAGGCCATATCAAAAGAGTTGTATTCAGTAGTTTTAACTAAATAATTGTTTTGTTTTTTCACAGATCATGCCAAGCCAACATCCATTTTTAGAAGGACTATGCTCCATCCAGCGTCCCCAGCCAAAGAATTAATCCAACCTGTAGCAGTTTCTCCGCCCCTTTGTTACAAAAGCTGGCAACTGGCTGCCAAAAATGACAGCAAAATTTAAATGTTCTTGCTGCTCTTTCTCCATGCCAGTAGAGGGAGCTCTACCTATCTACACAGCCATCGGAGACGAGTAGAACCAATGGAAGCTTTGTACCACCTCAGCCCTCCATGTGGATTTATTACTGCAGCTTCAATGGATCGAAATAAAAGGATGGTGCAATTCTACTCCAATACGCTGACGACGTCACGGTTTATATGAGAGCTGCTTGTTCCTGCTTACAGGAAATGTAGCTTTACAACAGGCATGGTGACATGCTAGGATCCTTGGTTTCACAGTCCTGTGCTCAAACTAGGAATAACAGTAACAAACCCACCTCTCTCCTCTTTTCTATCTCTTCTTAAAGTAAAAAAAGAGCAGGGAAAATGGAATAAAACTTGCTGATGTACTGCAGGTTTTTCTGGTACTAAAGACCTCTTGTTACGTCACCTATTGGGAAGGATATTAATGGAAATGTCACGTTGAATGAAAAAGACAATGCTAACGACGTAGCTGACCCACAGATCGTGTGTGTCGGCTTGCGTTACTTTCCACGGTTTGTTTCTATCTACATTCCAGATTGGAACTGTTAATACCTTTCGCTCCCTCTCTTCCTCACTTTTCTGCGTTTCTTGAATGCTGATTCGTCTTTATTTCTAATCCCCGCCCAACGATCCTCAATTTGCCATGTCTTTAAAGAAGTGTCTAGTGGATAAAAAAAAAAAATAGGAATTTGGAATGCATGGAACTTTATATCCAAGACCTTACACTGTTCATCATTACTTAACAGAGGCCATAAATACACTGGGAAACACATCTTAGCTAGACGACGTAAACAATAAAAATGAAGAGAGATTTCCGGAGCATCACACAGGAATTGGGCCACGGGAATAAGAGGAGCCTTTTTCTTTTTCTTTTTAAGGAAAAAAAATGGATTGGTATATGGAGTGAAGCCGTATGTGGTCGGGTTGTTTTTCAGCCATTACAAAGCCATTAAGACAACATTTACCTGCAGTGCTTGTGGTGATGGGGTTTCTCCAACTGCTCCACAACATTTGGCTCTCAGATATTTCTCATGTTGTTGGTGGTTATCATTTCTTGTGTTCTCTTCTCATTTTTTCTAATTTTGTTTTGTTATTTGCCTGGTTTTTATGTTGCAGGTTACCAATATCGCCTTAATCATTCTTAAATATTTTTATTTTAAAGTAAAACTGGCATATTTTTTATTATACCCTGAGAACACATTTTTTCATCACACCCTTTTTTATGTAGTTATATCAGCTGGAACACTGGCCACAGTGAGATTAATTTATATTTTTTAAATTAACTTTGTTTTTGATAATTGTTTGTGATATAATTTTTATTTTATTTAAGTTTTGTAATGTTTTCATCATGCCCTCTGTGAATTTTCTGACTCTTATTTATTATCAATACTTATAAAAGCAATAGAGTAAGAGGTAAGAAAGTAAAGAGCACAACATTGTGTCATTTTAAAAGTTGGTGGAGTAGAAACGCGGTGCCTCCATCTGTCTTACTTAACACGGATGTACTGCTTAAGTCTGACTTAACGTACCACCACCAACGTACTCCAATATTGTACTACTGCTGTACTAATACATCAGAGAGCAGGAGCTCACCTATAAACACAAGTGTGGTACCACCCAGATCTTCTCCAACAACCAACAGTGAGACGTCACGTCTTCACTCAGCCAGTCAGTGGAACGGAGTGACATGCTGCTTGTGTTAGCCAGCTGGAGTCCGATCTGAAAGCACTGCAGGGCAGCAGAGAGGCACTGAAAAGCAGACCAGTCACACAGCCCGGCAGAACTGGACTTTGTCACCTGCGGGGGTTTGGGTTTCAATGTGATTCTTCTGACCCTCCAAGATGGATGTTTATTGGGGGCCCCGCCAAGCTCCTTTACACATCAGTGTGTATCAGCATGTGTCTTCACTCTGTCAAATGTGCACTGCACACGTGAAAGCACACTCGTAAAATGGTGTGTAAAAGAAAGAAGAAAAAAATAAATCAGCACTCACGTGACTGAGTAACGGAAAATAACTAACACACTTGGTTGTGTCACGAAGTCACTCGCCTTTTTTTAACTTTTCATTTTCTATCGTGGTGGCGTCCAGACCTGTAACCCAACCCCCGAAAACCTCTCTCTCAGACTGTCAGTTTTCATGGAAACTTCTCAGGTCAGTGTTCTCCCTGCTGTTGCTCCTGCAGTGCATTGTGGGATCTGCGGTTCGGTACTTAAAACGCACTCTGTCGGGCCAAACATTGCGAGGCCTTCAGCAAAACCAACCAACCAACTTCTGCTGTATATTGTCTGTGTGAACGCTCGCTGGGAACCTTTGCATGCCGCCCAGCGCAGAGAACCTCAAAGTCACCTCTATATTGTTCTGTTCCTAATGTTTGTACGTATGTGTGTATGGGGGTCTGTATGTGTGTATTTAACAAGCATCATCCAATGTGGAAAAAGAAAAACAAGACAAACACGAGTTCAACCACAAAAAAATATGGTGGGCAGAAGAGGCGACCTCTCATCTCCAGTCCTTCTATGCAATGAATCATATTTGGAAAAACAGAAACATGAGGAAGAAAAGGGAAGTGAAAATACATGAATGGGAAAATCACACGATCATTGTTTATCACACCTGAGTTATTCTGATATCGAGATTTCTTTGCATTCCTCATAAATCAAAAATAAGGAGATTTCGTGAATTTGTTTGTGTGTAATATAGATCTCTGGTAAGTTAGGAAATAATAAGAAGGGTCTTTGTATTACTAGTGTTAACCTGGTCCCTGGTTCAGGTTCCCCGCTCCTCCCAAACAAGGGTCTCTCTCTAAAGATGCGTTCATGACAGCTGGGAAATTACATTTAGAGATGAGAGGACGAGTAAGGAGATGACAGTGTAATGTAACAATAAAATGATCCATGAGTAGAAATTCTTTATTTGCCATAAAAAATATATTTCTACACACTCTAATAATAAAAAGAGTTCGGGTCACAAAAGATGCTACACAATAAGCAAAATGGTATTTGCTGTTCTGAATACAACACAAGAGAAGTATTTCCCCCCAAAAAAGGAGGAAATAAAACCATTTTTAATGAGCAGTTAGCAGCACTGAAAGATCCCAGTTGTCCTGAAAGCATCAGAAACAGCTGCCGGCCATCTTGTTTTGTTTTGCTTCAAGCAGGGTTAAGGGTTAACTAAGTATACAGAAAGGTCGTCCAGAGATTTATATAGACAAAAGTAAAGATTTTAATAAATATATATCTAACGATTTCAATACATTCCCTAATATGGTTTGTATCCGCTCAGGGGTGAAGAAGAAAAGCTCCTCTTTATTTTATTTTATTTATTTATTTTAATGACCAAGGCCCAAAATTCCTAGTGATCAGCTAGTAATGTGCACTTGTTGTTTAAAAGACAGAGAAAGTATTTAAAGAATATTTAAGTGAAACACAAAGCCAGTAAAAATACAAATATATATATATATATATATATATATATATATATATATATATACATATACATATACATATAGATAATAATATACAATATATAGATTATATTTGACTAAAAATACTGCTGTAGGCTACTAGTGAAGTACTATTCAAGGCATTCCAAAATCAAAATGACTGGTGTGAGAGTGAGTGTGTGTGTGTGTGTGTGTGTGTGTGTGTGTTTAAAGGTGCACTGCCACAACACACTTAAGATTTATAAGCTAAATACACTGTGGAATTAAAATTTCTGAAAAAAAAGTTATCTGCAAATTCACCATCTTTCTTAAGTTGCAGCATTCCGTGAAAATATAATTATTTAGAAGCCATTTATGAAAAAGCTGGTTTATGCAGTATGAAAACATCCCGTATCTCCCAACTCCTCTACAACTCCTACACTTTATTTTCAGTCACTTAAACTGAGTAAAAGAAGTCAGTATATATTTTTTGTGAAACATTTATGAGATGATTTATCTATGTAAGAATTTATTTGATAAGAGGATAGAAAGCTGGCTGTGAGCAATGAAAGAAGAGAGAGATTTATGTTTTTATATCTATAGACACAAAGTGAGAAGTGATGTTTATGCAGATGTTATCCAACGCTGGATTTGTGCACAACCACAATAATTAGATTGTTAAAAATCTAATATTTTTCATTGAAGTTGGGTTTTTGAGTCTGCAAAAAAAGAAAGAAATGTTATCCTGCTTATTTTATCACAGTAAATCAGATTGGTGGCGTTTAAAAATGTAAAAAGAATTCTGGTAATGTGCTGTCTATCGTTGTTTTAAATTCTACTTCCATAGGTTTCCCTTGGCCTACTTTATGTGCAAGAGTACAGGTCACCATGCCTTTTCTTTTGGCCTCTGGAGAGTTAAGTTCAGCTGCAGGATTAAGAGTCTGACACTTCCCCCGGTACACTGCCACCCGATCAGTGATTTCACCCTGAAAGCTTAAAATTAGTGTCAAAGTAGAACAAATAATATGAGAGAGAGTTACCCAAATTACTACCAACTTCCTATATTGTATGTTGTATGTTTTTGGAAGTTTGTAAAAAAAATGAAATGTTCAATAAAATGTTCCTCAATCACTTTTGCCTCAGGAAAGCACACACTAAATGCAGCATCGCAACTGAGATATAGAGAAATAATGGGTGTGTTTACGCAGGCGCAATAAATCTGATTATTTTTAACACTTTAGGACATGTAGTGATCTTCCCATGGCTGCTGGGGATTCAGTCATATTTGAATGACACAGCCTTGAATACATAAATAACAAGATCTGTGTAAAAAATGTCACTTTTTTTGCTCCTGTGTGAATAGAGCCACTGAAGGTGACTTAAATATGCATAGCAGCAAGGGCTTTTATACTACAATACTGGTCACTGAAGAAAGCCATCCTGTTACTGCCCTCTAGCCAGTCGTGGTCTCTGTCTATACTCTGCATGATGTCTGTTTATATCCTGGAGCGCAAGGTCAGACCACAGCAATCACCAGTGGGCAAAATCACCACACCACAGCAAGCCACAGCTTGGTTTTTCAGAGGTGTTTGAAGCACAAATGCAAACAATAACAAAAGATAAAACGTCAGAGTTGTGTTCCAAATCAACATGGTAACACATTTGATTGAGATCTGGTCGAGAAATAGCTTCTTTAAGCCTCCCAAAAAACAGAAAAACTAGTTTTCAAAAATTAGGAGTTAAAATGTACAATTATTTTTTCAAATGATGTTTTGGATCATAACTCTTGATACATTTGCAATAGAACACAAAGTGTCAGATTTACAGACATGTAGCCTAGGTAACTAGAGGTAACTTCCACCAGAACATCTCAAAAGTCTTGATTCGTCTTTGAATCCGACATCAAGAGTCTCAGCAATAAGGTTGCATTTACACAGTCAGAGAATCAGATTCTTTAGCCTTTGTGGCACTGATCTGGTATCAGAATTGGGTGTTTTCTCTGACAGTACAGCCATGAAAAGCACCTCAAATAGTTTTAAAAAAGAGTAGACGGTATTTAAATTCAGCTTAAAATGCTTTTGGGAAACCCGGACTGTGTGTGTTTGTGTGTTCTTAACCAAAAAAGGTAGCATACAGTGCTTGTACAGTACGTAGTGTAGTAACTGTGCAGACAGTCGGACAGGACCGGAGAAAGATTTTAAAACATATATATATATATACATATATATATATATATATATATATATAAAAATACAAAAAGTAAATGTTTCATAGGTGAGAGGTTGTAAAAAAGAGAGTGCTAAAAACAAACAGAAAAGTTCATCTTTCACTGTAAAACCATCAGGGAGCGTTTATTCATCTTTCACCCGTAGAAGTAAAATTACAAGTGCATGACCTGGACACCTCCCCCACCCAAACCTCCCCTCCCCCCCAACCCTTGACCTTTTGAACATCTTCGACCTTTGACCTCCCACCTCACGGGCTGCCATCTTTTTCCAGTGTAAATATCAGATGAGAACCAGTCTGCTTTGAACAACAACATGTAAATGCCATGAAGGACATGTTCTGTACAACATGCTAACATATTACAACACACACACACACACACACACACACACACACACACACACACACACACACACACACACACACAGGCATCACAGGCATGAGAGAGGCCTTTGCCCACTACACAGCGACACAAGCTGGAGCGTATGCAAGCCCGAACCTCCCTGCCCAAACGTTGTGTGCATAAAAACAACAACACCTACACAACAAGCCGGAGCAGTTGTTGATTTGAATGATAAATGACATTGTGTACGTGTGTGGCTGGCTCGTGCGGACTGTTTAACACTCATTAAAAAAGTTGTATTCGGATATGAAAAAAATAATAAAAACATATTGGTCTGTGTAGAGTTTCTATACATGTTGTGTTTGTAAAATGAGAAGACATCAAAAACGAAAAAAAAAAGGGGGAAATATTCTGGCTTCCATGTAAGTTTTTGGGGTGAACAGATACTTTTTTTGGGAGATGAAGAGGGTGAGATGGTGAAAAAAAATAACCCAACTGAATGAAAAAAAGAGGGTGAAAATAAAATACAGAAAAAAGGTTGAGAGCCTATAATAATTACAAAGTGTTCCATTCACTGTTGTAAGTGCAATGAGCTAATTCCCCATTGTAAAACCTTGTGTATGTTTCCGTGTATTCCTCCTGTAAATGGGTGTAGTAGACCTGGTGCATCATGCCATGTAATGTGATGAATGACAAATTATGACCTTACAATACATTTCAATCAGGAAAAATAAATAAAAGACAAATACATAAAAAGAAAAAACTGTTGTGTAAGCTCTTATTTTAGTTCATGATTATGTTTATCTGCATCCTGATTTTAGGTTTCATTCATTCCTAATGTCATAACATTTATTTATTTGATGCAATTTTAAGATTTTTGCAAAGAAGTGTTAAAGACTAACCTGTGTTTTTGAAATTCTTTCAATTCACTCTTTTTTTTTTTTTACTCTCCGTTAGTCAGAAAACTGACTTTTCTCACTCTATATCAGCCACATATCTTCTCCCGGTTACTTTGGATACACTGCAGTACACTCAGTTTTATTTCTTTAGTAATAATAATAATAATAAATTGTATTTGTAAAGCGCCTTTCCAAGCTAAAAGCAATCTCAAGGTGCTATAAATAGTTCCTATGAAAACTATAAATATGTGATTTTGGCCCCAGGGACCACTAGCGGATCGATACTGCCATGACGTGGCTAACGTTTTACATGCAAAGCACCAGAAATATCTAATAGCCTACATATTGGATGGATTCTCAAATGTGTCCAGGCATTAATGACAGAATGATTTAGCTGCTTCAGTTTCCTGGTATTGTGCATGCTGTCCAACTGTCCCGGCTTACTGGGACAGTTGAATAGAACTGAGCCATTGTTAATGTAATAGGCCTTTTTTTTTACAGCAGCCATTTTGACATGTCATCGCAGAGTAAACACAGGTGTAATAAATAATATTAATTATGGTCCTGTTCCATTCAGCTCTGCCAGAGCCCTGGTGTTGTGCCTGCTGGCACACTGGAAGGGCTGTGACACACTAAATAGAACAGGACCATAATTAATTTGATAAACTACACCTGTGTTTACTCTGGGACGACGTGTCAAAAATATCTGCTGTGAAAAGGGTCTGTTAGCAACACGTGTCATTTTCCTACTGTAACATGCTAGCATGTATCAGCATCAGAACTCTGCTTTGCTTCAGTAATACCTCACAGCCAGTAGCAGGGCTGTCGGTTCATAATGTGCTCCTCTACGCTAACCCTGCTGTTAGCCTCGGCGGGGTGCAAACAGCAGCGTATCTATGTCCCCAGAGTCCTATGTAAATATGTATGTAATATCTAATATGACACATTAAAGATCTTTGAAAATGTTTTATGTTTTCAATGTTTTTCCCAGGCTCAATATGTGGAAATCACCCACAGCTTACAGTCTACTGATGGTGTACTCCTTCATACGCCTTCATATTTGGGGCAACACAGTTTTCTTGACATGTGACAGCCATGGATAACGCCACAGTTGATGAAAGGATTTTTAACTGCATGTGACGCGCTCGTCCACTTTCGTTCTTTTACAATTTGAACTATGTAGATAGCCCTGAACAGTCTCTTACAATATGAGTTCATATCAAGAGACACACATGCCCTTGGAACATGCTGTAGAGATGCTCCTGTGCAAACAGCCACATGCTAACATATGATATTACAATACAAAATATTTTTTAATTTGTGTATTTGTTGGCGTATGTCATAAGTTACACAGCATACAATACAGCACATTAGTCCTTCTGTAACTATACAAAGCTTTACAGTGTGGACATTTCATACCTTCTATCCTTAAGTCATAACCTTTATGAAACTAGACCCTGTTTGTATTTGGGTGACCATTTTGGTCTGGAACTTTTTAGAAAAAATTTAATGTATTTAGAGAAATGTTTCAATATGTTTATATTTCTACATCTTGTGTATTCAAACTTCCTGACAGTGAATATGCTGAATTTCATTAAATAATATACAATCTTTGTGATTTTATTAAAACAGTCAGAGGAAATCATCATTTCCATCACAGCACAAAAGAGTTGTTTTAAAAGAAAACATATTTAATATACCTTGTGTTTTCAAATTGTTCAATGAAATATCACACACAGAGATGTTCTAAAGTATAATTGTATTTATTTTCAGGATTTTAAAAATAACCTTTTTTTCCATTCTTTATATGAAAAACATCTTCGAACTGCTTCAATCAATTTCTTACATGGCACAATCATGAGTTTTCTAAAAATATTAATTAATAGTGCTTATAACTGCACCATTTTCCAAACTACAAAACAATTTTTGAAAGTTCCATGTGATCCTCTGAAATCCCATTTGAAAGGGGATTTTGCTCAAGAAGAAGAAGTTTTTCTTGGCTCTGTATCATGTGGTAAGCCCATCACCGATTACATGCAGCATTGTGGCTGTTGGGTTCAGCTCTTTGAGGTAAGGGAGCACTGTGTTGAGATGAGCCCAGATAGCTGATGGGTCATGGCGCATTGAGGAGCTAATAGAACAGACTGACACCACCACATTTTTGGTGTTAGCCACACCCGTATGGAGAGTGGCTTGTTGGTGGGAATCACCAAAATGGACTGCTTGGATCTCATTCCCATATTTACACATATAATTCTCCGCAAAATCAATTTGCAAGATAATAGCATCCTCTCCTAAATTCTGCTGCAGGGTTCTGAGAGCTGAATACTGATGTCTGGTGTTGTAGATGTGTTTTCCCATCTTTTTCTTAAGTAGGTCTGAAAAATCATTCAGCAGTGTATGTAGAGTCCCATGGACTTTTTCCTTTGCTGTGAAGTGAACATTAAACTTTTCTTCTGTTCCATCCTTTTTCTTCTTCTCCCTCTCCTCAACCTTGCTACTCCCTGTACATGACTCAGTAAGGTCATTGAGTTTGGCACATTTAATCACTTTGTGATAAAACAGCCTGTCTACCATAAACTGGAGATGTGCATGTATTTTACAGAGGCATGTGTCTCTGTCCCTGATTGTTAGTTTTACAATCCAGAATGGTCGCTTTTTGTTACTTCAGGATTCTCCATCAGAAACGTCTTGTGCAGCGCTCCCCTCTTTTGCATTGTTTTCTTATTCTTCGTAATTGTCTCCTTCTTCCCTGTTGTTATCCTACTGTTGTCATTCCCGCTCAATAAATGTTGTTATTTTTTCTTCCACTTCTTTGCTGATTTTGTTGGATTGCATTTTACGGATGTATCGAAGTTTGGTGGCCCTTCGTCACGTTTTCCCTCCACAGCTTAGGCGAGAACCCAAACTCCTTTTTAGCGAAGCCGACCGTGCGGTATTTTTTCAAAAGCCTACCAGCCACAACTTTGGCGATCAATTGCCGATCTTTAGCAGCGTGCATATTTTGATATTTCTTTTGTTGTGAAACAGCAGAGTTCTTGTTAAATCTTTTGTTCCTTGTCTCATCTGTTGTTTGGTTTTGAGCTTCGGTGAGTCGACCATCACCATTTCCTTCTTAAGTCGGTGACATCTTTTCTTGTACTTCTCAACCTTCTTTAAGGCATCTTCCAGCTTTGCATTTGTTGCATGAAGATCTCTGTAGAGTCTACAGAGATCTTCAAAAAAGGTTGTGAAGACAAGGGCGAAGGTCTACAGTGTAGACCTTCGCCCTTGTCTTCGCAACCTTTTTTCTTCCTCTTCTTCTCTGTGTGTGGTTTTCAGGTGCCGGCAACTGTAGTGTTTCAGGTGGCTCAGAGGAGCTGGAGTTGTCAAGTGAGACATGTTCTGGGTCAACAAGAAGGTCTTCTGGTGACTGTGGTGGGGTTGTTCCAGCCATAAATCTCTCTACTACAGCTACTCTTTTCAACTTCCTGCGTCTGCTTCGTTGACATGTTCGCCATGGTCTCCTAGTTTTTCTTCGCTCTCTCTTGGACAATTCTGGCACAGATTTAACAACACCTCGTTCCTTTTTTTTCAGGTATCTTTCTCTGTCTTTCCTGAGGGACTCCTGGTATTTAACCTGGTCTGATTTAATCCTTTCTCTGTAAGCTTTTGATCTCTCTGATGTGGTCTTGCGAGAAGGTGTCAACACCAGCATTGCCATTAATTTTTTTACTGTGTTGCCATACAGTATGAAACAATTAAGTGTTTTTTTTAATTGTTTAATTTAATATACATTATTTTTCATTGATATAAGCCATAACACTCAAATGGTCTTTTCCATCACAATAATCAAAGTGATGGAAATGACTGTTGTGTTGTCACATTTAAAAAAATCTCATGTGTTAGCATGCTAACGTCTTCTTTAGAGCTAGCATTAAATAAACACAAAAAAGACAATACCAAATGTTGTTTTTCTTATTATTTCTACATTTAAAGGATATATGAGCTATTTGGAAATGACAGCCAATATTTTCGATTGACCAAATATTTCCCTTGATTTTATCTTGTATCACTTCCCTTCATGGAGCTGTCTTTGTGCTGCAGCCATGTGCTCTCCTGTCACATGACTATAGCTGTGATCAAGTTTAAAAACTTTATAAAAAACTTTTAACAAAGCCATATTATCTTTAATTATCTACTCGCATGGTTTCTTTTTCTTTCTTTTTGATAGCTGTCACACTTCATCCCGAGTCAACAATGAAAACGGAGAGTTGTGCCAACGTGTTCCTTAGCATTGATTTGATAAAAAAAAAAAAAAAAAAAAGAGAGACATAGTCTTAAACTGAAATTAGGTTTATTTTATGATTAGACATTCCCCCCCCCCCCCCCCCGCTCATTAATCTACCAAGCTGTCCACAGGTTGGATACGACCCCTTACAGTCCCCCCCCCACCTCTAAAGTAAATCATCTGGTACAATGTTCTCGCCAAAAACTGTTTAAATACTAGAAAAATAAATCAATTGCACAAAATAATATGCCTGATTACCTCTGTGCTGCACTTGTACACACACATAACATGGACAACAACCCCATGATACAGTCCAAGAGAAGAACTCGACAGAAGACGTTTGTCTAGAAAGAAGCGACACTCGGAGCAACATAGATCTAGTTTAATGACACAGGGAAGTATTATGGTGACTGTGACCGCTACATGTTTACTAGCCGGCAGCCGCCTGGACCATTTACCAGCTGAAATCAATTTACAGTAAAAAAAAATATTTTTCAACAATAGTTTCTTCCTGTTTGGGTTCATTTAGCATTTGACCAGTGTAAAGATAAACTCATGTCAGTGTGATTTATTTTGATGAAAGTCTACCTACACACCGCACCGGATAGTAATTCTGACAATAACAGCAAAAGTAAAATGTACAAAGCTGGTGAACGGTGTTTGATTAGACGCTCTGCTCCTCTGTAAAAGTTCAGATTCATGTTTTAAGTGAAAGAAAGAAATTAAGAGCCGTTTCCATTAACTACATAAAGCAAAAGAAAGAAAATTGACAACAGAATTATCTCATAAAACCTCAAACATTATAAATAATAAACATAAAGAAAAGAAAAACACACACAAAAAAAAACAAGGGAATGAAAAAAGGAGGCACTAAGCAGGACACAGAAATCTAATTTAAAAAACACACAAAGGAAAAGTTAAGTTGGTCCAAGATGTAAAGTCCCCAAAACGTTAATAATTTCCAATATTTGGAATAAACTAAGAAGACAAAGTCATTACCGTGTGTGTGTGTGTGTGTGTGTGTGTGTGTGTGTAGGGGGGGGGGGGGGGCGGTGTTAAGCTACTGTACAGTAGCAGCTCACACAGATTCATGTTGAGGTGCAAACGTTGCATAGAGTTGGTGAAATACATCCTAGTTCCTAAATGCACTGATGAAAACGTGATTTTTAGAACAGCAGGGAACACAAAGCCGGTAAATGATCATTCAAGATCAAGATTTCTGAAGATCACATTTGTTGCACTTTTTCCATTATGTTATTAAAAAGATAGTTTTCCTCTTTTCCCCCACAAAAAACATGTCGTTTTTTTCAGTCACATTCTCACCAGTGCAAACAGGTCGTGTGACGAGTGTGTGTGTGTCATCGGGGACGGTGGACAGTTAAAGGTGTATTACACATTTTCTCTAATGAAAACCTCGATGCAAGACGAACCAGGGTGTTATATGAACGAGCCACACGACCATAGACTGTAAGTATCTGCAAAGCTACAGATAAAAGGAATATTTTCATGTTTCATGATGTGATGACTCATCAAGCTAAGAGTTTCTGTACAAATACTAATATCCAGTCTGCCACGCAGTGTTACACGGCTGTCCACTCACAGGAGCACCTTCTCTGTTGTGTGCCAACATTCATTACAGAACATTTCACTTTTCTTACTACAATCAGTATCAGAAGAAAATAAGAAAAATACAGTCTGGCCAGATTATGAGACAACAGGCTCCTCCCCCTCCTGTGTGAGCACAAGACACACACGTTTTGTGTTTCTTTGTTTTAGGTCTGTAGTAATATTTTGCGTATTTTGCAGGTGACAGTAATGCATCCGTTCTGTAACATCCAATGCAGCCGGACAGCAGAGGATCTAACGTTTGCTTTTTATTACACCAACATGCCATGAGTGACGTTAATAATAATAATAATGTTAATAATAATAATAATAATAATAATAATAATAATGTAAATCTTGAGGTTTCACATTGTCAAATCTTCCATCATTCACGCAACAAATCCTCTCTCACATATTTGTACATTATGATACATTTACTCATTGTTATATTCTCTAATAAATGTCAAACTCCTTTGACACGAGGGGAATTGTGCCTTAAAATCTAGCTTTGAACGTGAGAACTTCTCCATTTTCTCTGCCTTTTAGAGATACGATGTACGAACCAGAGGATGAAACATCGTATTTTCTGCACTGGTGTGAAACCTCAGCTGTGACTTAGCAGCCTGCAGTTAGCCAAGCTGCATAAAAACATTCAGTTGGGTGTTTCTTAAACTCTTTTAGAAACTAGGAGTGTTAATGTTAATCACACTGCACATCTCTACTGGAGGTAAACCCTACAGCTGCTTTACAGACTGGCTGCAGGCCAACTTAAGACAAGAGTTACATTTTAAAAAGGGCAAACAGCTCTATTCATTCATCTGTTGCCGCGCAGGAGAACATCTCACGGCATGTGCTTTCTCTTCTGGTCCCACTCCAGCTGCAAATTCCCCTCTGCTGTCGAGGAAGCCTCCATTTTCTAGTAGTTTGTCTTGGTTTATCTCCACACATAAACCTTGAGTAGAAGGTTAATGTGAGGGTAACAGTGGATACTAAATGTTTTAGGGACATGACACATGGACAGTAATGAGGTCACGCTTACATTTATCTTGACCAATTGGACCAACAGTATTTCTTTGTAATCGTCTTCCTGACTGGGACACAGTCTCCTAAATTTATTTATTGAAAGCATTCACATCCATCATTTCCCTGTTGACTGGGTCCATGTCCTTAAATCCATCAATATGATTATTATGAGTGACTTCACGCTTCTACTCATTAATGACACGTGTGACTGTCGGGGGGAGAGAGTTTGCTGTGAAAGACGTTAAACATTCAGATTAGATCTGCGAGTTTGTTTCACACGCACCAGCTCTCTGCCGCTGCCATTGGTCAGGAATAAAATGGTTCTTGTGCTCTAAACGATGTCAGGGCAGAGCGACGGGAAGCGTTTGCTGGTCTCTATGTGACGAAATCACACAGAACGAGAAGAAGACTTACGTGAAGAATTACAAAAAAGAAAAGACCTGAAGACTCAGTGGACATGAAGCAGCACGCTGTCTGAGAGACGTGACGTGGATTCTTTGTAAATCTGTCCAATCAGTGTTGCTCAGTTTCAAGATGATGATGATGATGATGATGATGATGATGATGATGATGATGATGAAGGCAGTAAGATGAAGATGGGGATGTGCATTCTTAACATTTCTCTCCATTCCATGACAGGCATTGCAGGTTTTAAAGGAGGAAGAGGAAGAGGAGGATGAAGGCTTGCAGGTTATCAGTAGATATCGGGCAGGTCTTGGTAGTTTCTATTGAAGTAGCCCCCGGTGTAAAGCCAGCCCTGGGCG
Organism: Cottoperca gobio; assembly: GCF_900634415.1. Classification (NCBI taxonomy): domain Eukaryota; kingdom Metazoa; phylum Chordata; class Actinopteri; order Perciformes; family Bovichtidae; genus Cottoperca; species Cottoperca gobio. The sequence goes on from NC_041361.1 coordinate 16,054,398, forward strand.
TTGGTGTACCGGTTGGTGCCCATCTGGAACCAGCTGAAGGACACAGACACAGATTAACAGCTGCAGAAGTTACCTGCTCAACATGTGACAACATTCTGAGGTTGTTTTTTATTGTTTACTCTTTTATCGATCAATCAATGTATTTGTATGTAACCATATTAGGTACACTTCCAGTGAAATGTAATTCTTCCTTCAATGTATGCATTAAAAAGAGTTCAAATAGAATAGAAATAATATAATAAATATGTGACGTGATCATCAACTGATGTTTATTTAAATATGGAGGATGAAATCTCTGCAAATATAGGATCTAAAAAGTCAAGACAAGTAATGATTAAAGTAAGAAAGCCGATATTAATATACATTTCCAATAACAAGAAGACAGAATAATAATAATAATAATAATAATAATAATAATAGTTTCTATGTTGACTATCCATCTGTTTGCGTGACTGTTCTTGTTACTTAGTTTGGCAGTGTAACTGTTAACATGGCGTTGTTGTTAAAGTGTGTGTGTATGCTCAACCAACTCTGTACAATAAAAAGGTTAAAAAATAAATGTAGAAATAATCGGCGTTCAGAAAACAAGGAGAGCTCTCGTCAGAGAACGGCGATGTTGACGTGCTCACAACAATAGCCTTCTGTAATGTTCTCACCATCTGTATGTTTAATTGAACTGAAAGTCAGTATGTGTGTGTTTCCCACCTGGTATTCCACTCCTCCTCATTCTTGGCTCTCTCCTTTCTGGACGCTCTCTGTTTCTCCTCCAGCCTCTCCTTCTCCTTACTGGCCTCCTCTGCAAAAGAACAACATTGTCAGATGCACCATTGCATACGTTTCTTTATGGACCGCTCACGTGGATCAACAAGAGACATTGACACAGACAGCCAGCAGGGGGGAGCATTGTCTCATTACTGTTTATTCTTTGCATCTCATTAGAATAATTCCACATGTATTATTCAGCAGCATCACAGGAAAGTGTTTTGTTCAGTCACTGAGACAACAATCTGTCCCATCAGTCAAGCTGCGGTTGTATCTATTTTCCCATCATTACATAACAACCATGATGGTGTGATGAGAAGAAAAGAAAGCAGATCAGAGGATCGGATGAGAAAAGCAGGAGAGGAGGAGGGAACAGGCGCAGAGGAGAAAACGGTCTCTATTCAGGCTCACAGTGGGGCACAGAGGCCTGCTTGTGCACAACCACCCACACACAAAGACACAGTCATGTACTGTACATAGAGAGGCTCACAAAAGCATACATAATACACAAACATGCACAATAGGAATGTATTAATAGTGATAGTGTACATTTAAACATAAATATTCCACCAGGCTAAACAGAGACTCAATATAATTACTATCATCTTCTACACGCACTGCTTTGTGAGTTAGACAAAGAGACATGTAAATGACACTTGTTCAAAAAGAATTATCCTCATGGTGAATACAAATAGCATCATTAGGGAAAAGCAGCTGGGTAAACATTTGAGTTTCTCTGCTTTTCAAAATCAATATCTGCACACGATTAATCATTTGTATAGTTTACTTCCTGTTTGCTGTGCGTGCCAGATTGCCTCTCAACATAATAACACTTCTGGCTTTGACATTAAGACGAAACAGAAAACCTTTAATGAAATATGGATAACATAACAGGCATGACTCCACTCTCAGGTCATAGGGTAACTTTAGTACAATAACACTTTTTTATTATTTAAAATAGAGAGAGAGGGAAAAAACAAACAATGACAATATTATAAAAATAATAACCAAAAAAGGTAGGCAATACAATTAATATTCTTAAAATAATGCCTGAAGCTTGTTAAATATATGTGCACAGTAATTGTTGTGTATCATTTGGAAAGACTCAAAGTACTTTATATTTCAGATGTTCAGTTGTTTCTTTATCATTTTTTCTAAATTCACATTTGTTATCGAACCTCAAATCTTGAGATGAATTTGTTCGGGACTTTGCTTCCTCATGTGTTGTTGTTCAGCCCGTACTGCAGGTTCCTCTGTTCACCACTAGATGGAGGTAGAAGATAAAGAAACGTTGCTCCCAAATGGTCTACTCGTCACTGTCCTCGAGCAATGTGGAACAGAATAAGTAGGATAACTGATATTTTATTTGTTGACAACCTCAACAAATTGCTGGGTCATCATAAACACACACACACATACACACACACACACACACACACACACACACACACACACACACACACACGCACACTCTCTCTCTCTATTATAACCTAATGAAACATAAATAACAGACAGTTGTGGAACAATAATGTAAATATAATTTACAGCACAGAACTACGTAAATTACAATTTAAATTTCAAAAAGCGGAGGAATAAATTATGTGACTTCCCAACACTATACGATGTGCAAATGTGCGTCATATTTACATTAAACAACTCTCCACATGGCCAAACATGTATGAAATATATGGCAAGAATTAAGTGGTATAAAGGAATGTATATAATGGTGTATATATATATATATATATATATATATATATATATATATATATATATATATATTAATGTGAAATGTGGAAATTAAGTAAAAGTCTTGCATTAAACATTTTATTTAAGAAAAAGTACACTTCAGCATCAAAGTATACTTAAAGTACCAAAAACAAAAGTACTGATTACGCAAAATGGCCTTCTTCAGTATAATATAAATTATTGATGTATTAATGTGTTTAATGTTGCAGCTGCTAAATATGGAGCTAATTCATCTTTATATGCTGTTGGGTAGTTTAATCCATCATCATGCATCAAAATGTATTTGTTGAATATGTTTTGTGTTTATATTCTTAATCTGTTAAGTAACTAAAGCTGTCAGGTAAATATAGCGGAGTAAAACTTCATTAAAACCCTCTGAAATGTAATGATGTAGAAAGTAGAATAAAATACTAAAAGTAAAAAATATACATATATATATATATATATATATATATATATATATATATATATATATATATATATATATATATAAATACCAAAATGTCAAACTATTCCATTAAGAAACTGGGCATTTCTCTGAACATATTTTTTAAATAAAATAAAAGAGACAGAAAGACAAAGGCAGCAAACATACAGTAATTTCTCATGGTATAGAAATTGTAGCACCTGCTTAGCATCCTCTTTTTTATTAAATGGATGTTAATCGCAAAACCGGGCTGACAGGTAAAGTGAGTTTCCCATTCAATAACAACAAAGATTTAAGTTCCAGTTAATAAATCTAATAGAATATGACAAAAAAAATGTACTTTCGATGTTCAGAAATTTCAAAAGTGCAAAACAATGTACAGCAACAATGAACTAGAGGAGAACAGATATAGAAAGAATGTATCTGTCGCCTCGTGTCAGCAGGCAGTGACACTGCTGATGCAGCTCATCTTCATAACCACAAACACACACACACACACACACACTGCTTTCCAATTACTGGACTGAAGATAACTTGCAAGGACAGCAAGTTTCTATTATCGTCTTTTTTTCCCCTCTCAGCAATGCAGACTGGAAATCATGCACTCTAATACCCACTTTGGATTGGACAGCAATGAAAGACAAATCAATTTTTTTTGACCGATAATTACTAAAATGTGTTCATTGTCGATGAGTATTTACTGGTTGGTTGGCTTGGTATCCTCCCTCTAGCCTTCCATCGCGGCCCAAACGAGAGTGGGGTGGTGTGAGGCGTCATGGTGCCAGCCTGGTGTCCATCACCTCGTTTACACTCGCATTTTTGCATGAGAGGCTGAATGGCTGGTTGTTTTAATGACCGACATCAAAGAAGCATGTAACAATAATTTAATAATTATTACGCCAAAACACATGTAATTATTAGACCAGAATAAATGTAATTATTATATCAGAATACATGTAATTATTACACTAGAATAAATGTCATTATTCAATTATAATAAATGTCATTATTTTACTAGAATAAATGTGATTATTCAATTATTATAAACGTAATTATTACACTAGAATAAATGTAATTATTCAATTATGATAAATGTAAGTATTACACTAGAATACATGCTATTATTACATTATAATAAATGTGATTATTATGCCAGATTACATGTAATTATTACACCAGAATAAATGTAATTATTACACTAGAAAAATCTAATTATTACATTAGAATAAAAGTAATTATTAAATGATAATAAATATAATTATTACACAAGAATAAATGTAATTATTAAATTATAATACATTTAATTATTACACTAGAATACATGTTATTATTACATTATAATAAATGTGATTATTACGCCAGATTACATGTAATTATTACACCAGAATACATGTAATTATTACACTAGAATACATGTAATTATTACATTATAATAAATGTGATTATTACGCCAGATTACATGTAATTATTACACCAGATTACATGTAATTATTACACCAGAATACATGTAATTATTACACTAGAATAAATGTAATTATTACATTTTAATAAATGTAATTATTACATTTTAATAAATGTAATTATTACATTTTAATAAATGTCATTATTACACCAGAATACATGTAATTACTACAGCAGAATTAATTAAATTATAACATTATAATAAATGTAATTATTATTATATAGTAGCAACCCTACTTTGCTGATAGGATTGAGTAAAATAAAGAAATCCATGAACTAATGTGTGTGTTAGAGGGTAGCGGTGTCCTCGTGGGTCTATTTAATGATACTTTCCATTTCACAAAGAGCTACCAGCAAGGAACACACTGCATTAACATTGCAGGGATGGTTGCGATACTGCTGTTCTGATCCAGGAATTTCACTTCATTATAAGTTTGCTACACTATGTGTTTTTGTGTAGGGTTATTAGTGGGCCACCGGCTGTTTGTGTAGCACTTGGGTTTCTGCTTAATTATTTAATGAATGCCTTTTACCACCTCCCTATATGCAACAATGGATGGCCTGTTCATTAATGATTCAAAGATCCATTCTGCTACTCCAAATGACAATTTACATGTTGAATTGGATCCTTGATAAGTGTGAAATGTCATCTTAGAATTATAATGCACAGAAGGGCAACAACATAGCAGGTATATGACATGGACCTGTAATGTAGCGGCTTACTCCGTCAGTTTGCTGTTGGCACCATTCAGCTAAGCTGCTTGCACGCTAACTACACTAGCCACTTATTGTTTTAGGCTCGGCGAAATAAACCAGAAATGTAAAATGCATCACTTCCTCTGCACTGTGAGACTTTTTTTGGTGGCAGTATTCAGTATTTCTGATGTGAGTGAAGATGTACAGTCTATGAGATGTCTAAAAAAACCCTTCTTTTAAGATAGTTATGAAAACAAAGGCTCCAGCACAGATTGTGTTCAGGACAGTTAGAATATGAATCAACTGAGCCAAAGGGGATTTACACTCATACACTACTCATCAAATTAATGACGAGGGCTATGTGTTATGCTGCTTACATTATACTATGTTCACCGTGGTCAGTTTAGAGACAAGCGTTTCTCTTTGACTTGACCGCTCCCAATGGACTCCCTATGTCGCCAACTGTACATGGATGCTACATGTTGGTGAGGTGTTGACTACACATGTTTTTCGACTGGACTCCAGTGTGTGACAGTGATACATGACTGCTTAACGTGGACCAAGACCATAATGGCACCATTATAAGTCTTTATGAGACATTATTGCCAGATTACAATCACTGAGCATGTGTACAACGCACACACATAATATAAGAGCCTCTATAATGGTACATAATAAATCCCTGGGTAGTAAAATCTATTCTAACTGCTCTAATTCTGTGTTTGTCGTTCTAGATTTTCTACTCATAAATCATTCACAGAGTGGGATTCTGCCACCGCAGACTGTATCGACATCTTGCATTGGTTCTGTGATGAGCATTTAATCTGATGATGGTCACGGTTTATCAAACAGCCACAACAGAGACAAAAGATCAGAGAGTAAAAAAGGAAAAGAGATGCTGTTGTATTAACATTGGAAGTTATAATGGGAGGTAACCGTGTGTGAGAGTGTATACATAGTCGTACTTTTGAGGAAACAGCACATGGGGAGAAGAAACATGAATGTGGTTATTATTAGAAATAGGGAATAGATGGCAGCAGAGGAGGAAGTCCCACTCTGATTTTCAGCTTTAATAATGAAACGAATCATCAGTTAATAGCTGGAGATGACATAATGTCCCTGTCTCTTGTGGAAAATATCGCAGGAACAAAGTTTTACCCATCAACGTTATGGTTTCTACTTGCTCTGTATATGAAACATGTTGTATAAGGGAATGTAGTTACGTAACATTTTGGGGAGGTTATGTTATGGTATATGCTTCATGATGTCACTATTTCAAACATCATCTGTTAACATTGTTAACCACAGACCTTATTTCTGTGATCTAAGAAAAACCCTGTCAAAAGAACCAGTGACTTCGGGACGAGAGAAAGTTCCTTTTAGTGGAATGTCTCAACAACTATTGAATGGAATACCATGAAGTCAGGTACAAACATTCCTGATCCCCAGACGACGAATCCTGATGACTTTGGTGATCCTCTGACTCTCCTTGTAGTTCCACTGTGAGGTTGACATTTGTGTTTTTTAGTGAAATGTCATATCTATTGGCATTTACATCCACCTCAGAAGGAACTGCAATAACTTTGGTCATCCCTTAAGTTTTCATCTAGCGCCACCATCAGGTCTAAATTTCAATTAGTCTTTTACTACATTTTTGACTAAATACCTGCTAAACTTCAGCATGTTAGCATTATTATTGTGAGCATGTTAGCATGCTAAAGTGAGCATTTAGCTCAAATAACTACTAAGTACAGCCTCACAGAGCCGCTTGTTGCTTCCTGTCTCCATTCAGTGCAGTGGGCTGTGTTTTAGAAACTGCTTTAGAAAATGTGTTGACTGAGGAATCCTGAATCCTTTCTTCTCTTTCTAGCTGATATCTGACACACACACGCACACGCACACGCACACACACACACACACACACACACACACACACACACACACACACACACACACAGGTAACCTGAGACTTACTGTACTGTGTTACAATGTGCTCAAAGCAGGTGAATTAATCATGATGGGAATGGCTGTGTACAGAAATACTGCAGACATATCAACAGGATGTCCTCTTGTATTAAATATTAAATTGATTAAGTTCGATATTTGATGAAAAATAATATCTAATTATCTTTAACTACCAAATTAAAATACTTTTACTGCCACTACTTAAATTTACCCAATGTGTTGTCCAATAGATTTTTGTGTCATCTGTTTACATTACACACCCATCAGACATCAGTCAATAATATTTGGGGTAGGCTACCCGTCTTATTATAACCTATTTACCAGGTAAAGTAAGATGTTTTTGAGATTTTCTTTTTCTGGTAGAAAATGCTATATTTTCCTTTGAGTGTTCAGACTCAACCCTGAACAATATAGTACAGGATTATGATCATTTAATATGTGATGGAATATACAGTAGTTTACACAGAATTATACAATCCGCGTTCTTGTGCTTGTATTTTTATTGTCATTTTATTATTGCTTGTATTTATCCATAGTCGTTGATTGTTTTGGTATTAACTGTGTCTTCTCTATTCTCCTGTCTGTGTGTATGTCTGTTTCTCTGCTGCATGCAACTGCCCATATAAAAACAGTTATTTTGAATTTAATTTAATTTAAATAACTGCTTAAATAACCTTTAAATATCTATCAATACAAATAAACTTAAATACTTATTGCTGACAGTGTGCAGACAGAGGCAAGATGGTAAGGGGTCTAGCACAATTAGTAAATGAAAGGTGTTATTTGGGGGGAGCGATTTCTGAATGCCACAGGTTATTGCTTTTCATACTCTCACCTGTACATAAATATATTTGAGTAAAGTGTATTTTAAATGCAATTGCCCGTATCCCATTTTATCAAGGCTTTGGCTTAAAAGTAGGCTAATGCATCGCGAGCAGTGGTGAATCCTGCTCTTCATGAATCTCTCAGAGCTACATTATTTTATTTTGCCTGCTCCTACTGTCCTTCTAATATCCTGCAATGGTGGCGACAGAGAGCTGCAGAAATTAGATTATCTCTCTCTCTCTCTCTCTCGCTCTCTCTCTCTCTCTCTCTCTCTCTCTCTCTCTCTCTCTCTCTCTCCTCCAGGGCTACATCCCGTTATCTGGGCGGAGAAAGAGGGAGAGAGCGTAGACCATCCACGACACTGCTTCTCTGTTCTCACCCACACCTCCTCTGAGCAGGAACCGGCCGGCTAGTTAATGTCATCGAGACAGACATCCTGAGGAGACGAGACGAGGATCTATCAGAACAAAGCGGAATAATTTACAGTTGTGCTACACACACAGTGGAAAACGGAATTGTATGTTGTGTTTCGGCTGTGTTTGGACTCCGTTTCCTGCTTCTTCGCCTTGTTGCACTACAGGAGCTCTCATTGTGGCTGGAGCGAGGATCCCCTCCTTTTGTGTTGCTCTGCAGTTGTTTATTCACACTCCAACTTCTGTCTCCTGTTTCCCCAAATAGCAGGTTTCGTTTTCGTTTTTGTTTTTGTTTTACTTGTTTCGGCCTAAACGGAATGAATGACAAAAACAAAGGAGGTTGATGTCCATAACTCTCCGGCTCACCTCGTCTTCGCCTCGGCCAAGGAACGGAGACTCCATCTCCGGCAGAAGATGGACAGCGGAGGCGGGACGGAGGGCTCGGACAGTGGGCAGACGCAGCACGCGGTGCCCGGGCAGCAGCAGCCACCCCGGCTTGAAACAGCGGAGCTCTCTGCGACGGTGTCCGCTCAGCCTCCGGGCCAGAAGAAGAAGAAGATAAACCGGGCTCCGTCCCCGGCCAGACCGAAGGATGTATCCGGTTGGTCGCTCACCAAGATCCGCGGAGGGATTGGGACCCCGACTCTCAGCGTCAAACCGGGAGGCATACACCTGGGTAGCCGCATTTCCAGGCGCAGCCCCGTGGGAAGTATTGCTGGAAAGGACGGTAAAGCGGAGAAGACTAAACCGGTGGGTAAATCTTCCTCCGCGTTGTCTAAAACGACCAAGGCGGTCAAGAGCACCGGGGGGCAGAGGAAGGTGTCGGACGCCAGCATCGGATCCGACGATTTATCTAAGGACTCCGGCTGCGCCACCGAGAAGCTCTCCCCGACCGACAGTAGCTCCGAACTCTCGGACTGCGCCTCTGAGGAAAACAAGCTCTCCACGGACGCTGTGAGCAGCGACGCCGAGTCGAGGAGCAGCCGGGGCGGTGGGCCGGACGGAGACAAGCCGCTCAGGGATGGCGTGTTGGCGGACAAAGCTAGCCATCAAGCCGCCGCCAAGACCACCTGCCACTCCACGGAGAGGGACTATAAGGACCGGCTCTCCGTGGGAGTGGAGACCGGGGAAAGGAGCATCTCCCCCGGCGAGGAGCGCTCGGTCACCTCGTTTGACAGCAGGGTGCCTGCCAGCACATCCCTGGCTTTCTCAGACCTCACTGAGGAGTTTATGGACGGTATGCAAGAGGAGTTTGTCCGGGAAATAGAAGAGCTTAGATCCGAGAATGATTACCTCAAAGTAAGTCCTGTATAATTCCTCAAGTGTCAACTATGAATGTGTGGATTAAAATGTCCCATGGGAAAGTTATTTTTCTTTTCTTTTTCATAAACACAATAGGCCTCATGTTGCTTTAGACTAAGATGCAACATTCTTATTTCTCCGAATCATGTTGTTTTATTATGAAATATGTTGGGTTTATTTACCTGTTCACACTGACTTGTTTGCGAGTGTGTAAAGATGCCTTTGGACGCCATCCAAGGCTACTCACTACAAGCATGATGATATTATGAAAAGAGAGTTTGCAGCCTCAGTAGCACATGAGCAAAACATGCAGCCTTGTAGACTCAACATGGCATGTTTCATATGGATTATCTGCACATGCAATGTAGAGGAAATGTGGAAGAGTTAGATATAATGTGGATGTAGTATTTTGGGCAGATAGTGCCTTTTCAACATAATTCACCAACCAATGTCAGTTGTGTTTCCCTCAGCTCACATGATGGCGAGGAGAATGTCATTTTACTCAACAGCCTGAGGGGCTGTCAGCTGAAGCCTGCAGAGAAATCTGCTTCATTCTGCCTTGCTGCTAATTTACCACATTATTAGATTAGCATACGTTTAACAGGGATCTTATAAATCGCCTGTGATAGTGTGGATGCAGTTTCCAAGTTTTTCCATCCTGACAAGAGTAAAATACTCTAAAGGTATTTTCAGAACATTTGACATCAACATTCTTTTGTGTCCAAACCCCAACACATCAGCCCATCACTGCATCATCACAACTCACAGTGGCATTGCATGTCATCAGATTTTGATCCTAAAGACATCTCTCAGCTCCCACAGGTGATATACGTGGATCCACTGGTCAAGCGGATCCAACCGGCCTTAAGAGTGATTGATTGAGGGAGGGATTAATTGTATTAGCATGTCCCTAAGCACTAACTGGCAGTTACCAGACAAGCCAATAATTGTCAGAGATTGATTGTGGAGGATGATTGATCAACAGCAATTGCCTCATCAGGTGGAGCGCCTCACATTTTCTCAGGGATCCTAGGTGGCTCCCCGCAGCAGAAGGTTTTTTATTGATCACTATGGTGACGCAGCACACGTGATGCTCTTGTAAACACGAGCCATGATGCCTTAGACATAAAATGTAATACAATTCCAATATTCTGAAAATCCAATGAGTAGTAATGACTATGATGATATAACTCACTATATAATTACTCTTAGTGATGCTAGCCAGCACAATCATTTTCAGTGTTGATTAGTTTATCATATCTCAAGCAAAACATTTGCTTGTTCCAGCGTCTCAATTCTGAGGATTTCTGTCTTTTACATCAATGCAAATTGAATAACTTATGTTTTGTTGAGCAATCTGAAGACATTTTTTCTGAAGTCTTCTCTACCCTCAAACAATCATTAGTTGTTGTCCCAGCTCTGATTAGCTGTGCGTATTAAATCCTGATTTATTGAAGTCTTTTCAGATGTTAATAGGTTTCAAAGGGCTGCTATAAGGCCTGTAGGAGATAAGATAGATGCATCATTCTAGTAGGTGCATATTTGCAGCTTTGTGTAAGTGTGTGTGCTGCTGCTGCCTGATTACATAGGACGGCATGTAACGGAGCTACCTTATTGGACCACCCCAAAGCCTCATGGGAGGCCTGGCGGTGGAGTGAGTGTGGTGGTGTCTGTCGTTGCAGCTGTGAGGAACACCTGGTTAGTAATCAGAAGATGAAAACAACGTGCTGCTCTGCTGTCAGGCTCCCCCTCAATCTCTCTTGTCTCGGTTTTTTTTTTTATCCACACTCTCCAACTCCCCCGTCTCTATTTCCATCCATCATCCCTTTTCTCTGTCAGGGCAGACTTTTAACGTGTGTCTATCCTCGACTATAGCTTCATGTAGTGCATATTAATGCGCTGACTCTTTGCTGTCTTGTTTCCCATTTGGTTGGTTATTAGGAGATCAGGACAACAAACAGCTGTAGGAATCTCTTTAATTATGAATTCATATTTCAGTGTGTACGGCGTTTGTCTTTGATGCTGTTGAAGCTGTGGGAGAACATGGTGGTTAACAATTATTTTCACTATTGATTGACCTGCAGATTATTTTCTCGATTATTCGATTGATCTATAAAATGTCAGAAAAAGGTGAAAAATGTCCCAGTTTCTCAAAGTCTTTAAATGTTTTGTTTTGTCTGTCCACAACCCAAAAATATTCACTTTTAATGTGATACAAAACAGAGAAAAGCAGGAAATCTCACATTTGAGAGGCTGAAAACCAAATCTTCTCACATCTTTGCATGAAAAATTACTTTAATCGATTCTCAAAAC